>NW_027288768.1:300000-532500 GCF_037038585.1 Patagioenas fasciata | reverse complement strand
ACCTAACCCCAAACCCTAACTCCAAAATTAAACCTAACCCCAAATCTAAACCTAACCCCAAATCTAAACTCCAATTCTAAACCTAACCCCAAATCTAAACCTAACCCCAAATCTAAACCCCAAATCTAAACCCCAAATCTAAACCTAACCCCAACCCCTAACCCCAAATCTAAATCTAACCCCCAAATCTAAACCTAACCCCAACCCCTAACCCCAAATCTAAACCTAACCCCAAATCTAAATTCCAAATCTAAACCTAACCCCCAATCTAAACCTAACCCCAAATCTAAATCCCAAATCTAAACCTAACCCGAAATCTAAACCTAACCCCAACCCCTAACCCCAAATCTAAACCTAAGCCCAAATCTAAACCTAACCTCAACCCCTAATCCCAAATCTAAACCTAACCCCAAGTCTAAACCTAACCCCAACCCCTAATCCCAAATCTAAACCTAACCGCAAATCTAAACCCCAAATCTAAACCTAACCCGAAATCTAAACCCCAAATCTAAACCTAACTCCAAATCTAAACCTAACCCCAAATCTAAACCCCAAATCTAAACCTAACCCCAAATCTAAACCTAACCCCAACCCCTAACCCCAAATCTAAACCTAACCCCAAATCTAAACCCCAAATCTAAACCTAACCCCAAATCTAAACCTAACCCCAACCCCTAACCGCAAATCTAAACCTAACCCAAATCTAAACCCCAAATCTAAACCTAACCGCAACCCCTAACCCCAAATCTAAACCTAAACTCAAATCTAAACCTAACCCCAACCCCTAACCCCAAATCTAAACCTAACCCCAAATCTAATCCCCAAATCTAAACCTAACCCCAACTCGTAACCCCAAATATAAACCTAACCCCAAATCTAAACCCCAAATCTAAACCTAACCCCAAATCTAAACCTAAGCCCATATCTAAACCCCAAATCTAAACCTAACCCCAAATCTAAACCTAATTCCAAATCTAAACCCCAAATCTAAACCTAACCCCAAATCTAAACCTAACCCCAACCCCTAACCCATAATCTAAACCTAACCCCAAATCTAAACCCCAAATCTAAACCTAACCCCAAATCTAAACCTAACCCCAACCCCTAACCCCAAATCTAAACCTAACCCCAAATCTCAACCTAAACCCAACCCCTAACCCCAAATCTAAACCTAACCCCAAATCTAAACCTAACCCCAACCCCTAACCCCAAATCTAAACCTAACACCAAATCTAAACCTAACCCCAACCCCTAACCCCAAATCTAAACCTAACTCCAAATCTAAACCCCAAATCTAAACCTAACCCCAACCCCTAACCCCAAATCTAAACCCCAAATCTAAACCTAACCCCAAATCTAAACCTAACCCCAAATCTAAACCTAACCCCATCCCCTAACCCCAAATCTAAACCTAATGCCAAATCTAAACCTAACCCCAACCCCTAACCCCAAATCTAAACCTAACCCCAAATCTAAACCCCAGATCTAAACCTAACCCCTAATCTAAACCTAACCCCAAATCTAGACCCCAAAATCTAAACATAACTCCAAATCTAAACCTAACCCCAACCCCTAACCCCAAATCTAATCCTAACCCCAACCCCTAACCCCAAATCTAAACCTAACCCCAAATCTAAACCTAACCCCAAATCTAAACCCCAAATCTAAACCTAACCCCTAATCTAAACATAACCCCAAATCTAAACCCCAAAATCTAAACATAACCCCAAATCTAAACCTAAGCCCAACCCCTAACCCCAAATCTAAACCTAACCCCAAATCTAAACCCCAAATCAAAACCTAACCCCAAATCTAAACCTAACCCCAAATCAAAACCCCAAATCTAAACATAACCCCAAATCTAAACCAAACCCCAACCCCTAACCCCAAATCTAAACCTAACCCTAATCTAAACCTAACCCCAACCCCTAACCGCAAATCTAAACCTAACCCCAAATCTAAACCTAACCCCAACCCCTAACCCCAAATCTAGACCTAACCCCAAATCTAAACCCCAGATCTAAACCTAACCCCAAATCTAAACCTAACCCCAAATCTAAACCCCAAATCTAAACCTAACTCCAACCCCTAACCCCAAATCTAAACCTAACCCCAAATCTAAACCTAACCCCAAACCCTAACCCCAAAACTAAACCTAACCCCAAATCTAAACCTAACCCCAAATCTAAACCCCAAATCTAAACCTAATCCCAAATCTAAACCTAACCCCAACCCCTAACCCCAAATCTAAACCTAACCCCAAATCTAAACACCAAATCTAAACCTAACCCCAAATCTAAACTCCAAATCTAAACCTAACCCCAAATCTAAACCTAACCCCAAATCTAAACACCAAATCTAAACCCCAAATCTAAACCTAACCCCAACCCCTAACCCCAAATCTAAATCTAACCCCAAATCTAAACCAAACCCCAACCCCTAACCCCAAACCTAAACCTAACCCCAAATCTAAATTCCAAATCTAAACCTAACCCAAATCTAAACCTAACCCCAAATCTAAATCCCAAATCTAAACCTAACCAGAAATCTAAACCTAACCCCAACCCCTAACCCCAAATCTAAACCTAACCCCAAATCTAAACCTAAACTCAACCCCTAATCCCAAATATAAAAATAACCCCAAATCTAAACCTAACCCCAACCCCTAACCCCAAATCTAAACCTAACCGCAGATCTAAACCCCAAATCTAAACCTAACCCCAAATCTAAACCCCAAATCTAAACCTAACCCCAAATCTAAACCTAACCCCAAATCTAAACCCCAAATCTAAACCTAACCCCAACCCCTAACCCCAAATCTAAACATAACCCCAAATCTAAACCCCAAATCTAAACCTAACCCCAAATCTAAACCTAACCCCAACCCCTAACCCCATATCTAAACCTAACCCCAAATCTAAACCCCAAATCTAAACCTAATCCCAAATCTAAACCCCAAATCTAAACCTAACCCCAACCCCTAACCCCAAATCTAGACCTAACCCCAAATCTAAACCCCAACCCCTAACCCCAAATCCAGACCTAACCCCAAATCTAAACCCCAAATCTAAACCTAACCCCAAATCTAAAACTAACCCCAACCCCTAACCCCAAATCTAAACCTAACCACAAAACTAAACCCCAAATCTAAACCTAACCCCAACCCCTAACCCCAAATCTAAACCTAACCCAAATCTAAACCTAACCCCAACCCCTAACCCCAAATCTAAACCTAACCCCAAAACTAAACCCCAAATCTAAACCTAACCCCAAATCTAAACCCCAAATCTAAACCTAACCCCAACCCCTAACCCCAAATCTAAACCTAACCCCAAATCTAAACCTAACCCCAACCCCTAACCCCAAATCTAAACCTAACCCCAAATCTAACCCCAAATCTAAACCTAACCCCAAATCTAAACCTAACCCCAACCCCTAACCCCAAATCTAAACCCAACCCCAAATCTAAACCCCAAATCTAAACCTAACCCCAAATCTAAACCTAACCCCAACCCCTAACCCCAAATCTAAACCTAACCCCAAATCTAAACCACAAATCTAAACCTAACCCGAAACCCTTACCCCAAATCTAAACCTGACCCCAAATCTAAACCTAACCCCAACCCCTAACCCCAAATCTAAACCTAACCCCAAATCTAAACCCCAAATCTAAACCTAACCCCAAATCTAAACCTAACCCCAAATCTAAACCCCAAATCTAAACCTAACCCCAACCCCTAACCCCAAATCTAAACCTAACCCCAAATCTAAACCCCAAATCTAAACCTAACCCCAAATCTAAACCTAACCCCAAATCTAAACCCCAAATCTAAACCTAACCCCAAATCTAAACCTAACCTGAACCTAACCCCAAATCTAAACCTAACCCCAAATCTAAACCCCAAATCTAGACCTAACCCCAAATCTAAACACCAAATCTAAACCTAACCCCAAATCTAAACCCCAAATCTAAAACTAACCCCAAATCTAAACCTAACCCCAACCCCTAACCCCAAATCTAAACCTAACCCCAAATCTAAAACCCAAATCTAAACCTAACCCCAAATATAAACCTAACCCCAAATCTAAACCCCAAACCTAAACCTAACCCCAACCCCTAACCCCAAATCTCAACCTAACCCCAAATCTATACCCCAAATCTATACCTAACCCCAAATCTAAACCCCAAATCTAAACCTAACCCCAAATCTAAACCCCAAATCTAAACCTAATCCCAAATCTAAACCCCAAATCTAAACCTAACCCCAACTCCTAACCGCAAATCTAGACCTAACCCCAAATCTAAACCCCAAATCTAAACCCCAAATCTAAACCTAACCCCAAATCTAAACCCCAAATCTAAACCTAACCCCAAATCTAAACCTAACCCCAACCCCTAACCCCAAATCTAAACCTAACCCCAAATCTAAACCCCAAATCTAAACCTAACCCCAAACCCTAACCCCAAATCTAAACCTGACCCAAATCTAAACCTAACCCCAACCCCTAACCCCAAATCGAAACCTAACCCCAAATCTAAACCCCAAATCTAAACCTAACCCCAACCCCTAACCCCAAATCTAAACCTAACCCCAAATCTAAACCTAACCCCAACCCCTAACCCCAAATCTAAACCTAACCCCAAATCTAACCCCAAATCTAAACCTAACCCCAAATCTAAACCTAACCCCAACCCCTAACCCCAAATCTAAACCCAACCCCAAATCTAAACCCCAAATCTAAACCTAACCCCAAATCTAAACCTAACCCCAAATCTAAACCCCAAATCTAAACCTAACCCCAATTCTAAACCTAACCCCAACCCCTAACCCCAAATCTAAACCCCAAATCTAAACCCCCAATCTAAACCTAACCCCAACCCCTAACCCCAAATCTAAACCTAACCCCAAACCTAACCCCAACCCCTAACCCCAAATCTAATCCTAACGCCAAATCTAAACCCAAATCTAAACCTTCAATCTAAACGTAACCCCAACCCCTAACCCCAAATCTAAACCTAACCCCAAATCTAAACCTAACCCCAAAACCCTAACCCCAAAATTAAACCTAACCCCAAATCTATACCTAACCCCAAATCTAAACCCCAAATCTAAACCTAACCCCAAATCTAAACCTAACCCCAACCCCTAACCCCAAATATAAACCTAACCCCAAATCTAAACTCCAAATCTAAACCTAACCCCAAATCTAAACCTAACCCCAAATCTAAACCCCAAATCTAAACCCCAAATCTAAACCTAACCCCAACCCCTAACCCCAAATTTAAATCTAACCCCAAATCTAAACCTAACCCCAACCCCTAACCCCAAATCTAAACCTAACCCCAAATCTAAATTCCAAATCTAAACCTAACCCCAAATCTAAACCTAACCCCAAATCTAAATCCCAAATCTAAACCTAACCCCAAATCTAAACCTAACCCCAACCCCTAACCCCAAACCTAAACCTAACCCCAAATCTAAACCGAACCTCAACCCCTAATCCCAAATCTAAACCTAACCGCAAATCTAAACCCCAAATCTAAACCTAACCCGAAATCTAAACCCCAAATCTAAACCTAACCCCAAATCTAAACCTAACCCCAAATCTAAAACCCAAATCTAAACCTAACCCCAAATCTAAACCTAACCCCAACCCCTAACCCCAAATCTAAACCTAACCCCAAATCTAAACCCCAAATCTAAACCTAACCCCAAATCTAAACCTAACCCCAACCCCTAACCCCAAATCTAAACCTAACCCAAATCTAAACCCCAAATCTAAACCTAACCGCAACCCCTAACCCCAAATCTAAACCTAAACTCAAATCTAAACCTAACCCCAACCCCTAACCCCAAATCTAAACCTAACCCCAAATCTAAACCCCAAATCTAAACCTAACCCCAAATCTAAACCTAACCCCAAATCTAATCCCCAAATCTAAACCTAACCCCAACTCCTAACCCCAAATCTAAACCTAACCCCAAATCTAAACCTAATTCCAAATCTAAACCCCAAATCTAAACCTAACCCCAAATCTAAACCTAACCCCAACCCCTAACCCATAATCTAAACCTAACCCCATATCTAAACCCCAAATCTAAACCTAACCCCAAATCTAAACCCCAAATCTAAACCTAACCCGAAATCTAAACCTAACCCCAACCCCTAACCCCAAATCTAAACCTAACCCCAAATCTAAACCTAAACCCAACCCCTAACCCCAAATCTAAACCTAACCCCAAATCTAAACCTAAACCCAACCCCTAACCCCAAATCTAAACCTAACCCCAAATCTAAACCTAACCCCAACCCCTAATGCCAAATCTAAACCTAACCCCAAATCTAAACCTAACCCCAACACCTAACCCCAAATCTAAACCTAACCCCAAATCTAAACCTAACCCCAACCCCTAACCCCAAATCTAAACCTAACCCCAAATCTAAACCTAACCCCAACCCCTAACCCCAAATCTAAACCTAACCCCAAATCTAAACTCCAAATCTAAACCTAACCCCAAATCTAAACCTAACCCCAAATCTAAACCCCAAATCTAAACCCCAAATCTAAACCTAACCCCAACCCCTAACCCCAAATCTAAATCTAACCCCAAATCTAAACCTAACCCCAACCCCTAACCCCAAATCTAAACCTAACCCCAAATCTAAATTCCAAATCTAAAACTAACCCAAATCTAAACCTAACCCCAAATCTAAATCCCAAATCTAAACCTAACCAGAAATCTAAACCTAACCCCAACCCCTAACCCCAAATCTAAACCTAATCCCAAATCTAAACCTAAACTCAACCCCTAATCCCAAATCTAAACCTAACCCCAAATCTAAACCTAACCCCAACCCCTAACCCCAAATCTAAACCTAACCGCAAATCTAAACCCCAAATCTAAACCTAACCGCAAATCTAAACCCCAAATCTAAACCTAACCCCAAATCTAAACCTAACCCCAAATCTAAACCCCAAATCTAAACCTAACCCCAACCCCTAACCCCAAATCTAAACATAACCCCAAATCTAAACCCCAAATCTAAACCTAACCCCAAATCTAAACCTAACCCCAACCCCTAACACCAAATCTAAACCTAACCCCAAATCTAAACCCCAAATCTAAACCTAATCCCAAATCTAAACCCCAAATCTAAACCTAACCCCAACCCCTAACCCCAAATCTAGACCTAACCCCAAATCTAAACCCCAAATCTAAACCCCAAATCTAAACCTACCCCAAATCTAAACCCCAAATCTAAACCTAACCCAAATCTAAACCTAACCCCAACCCCTAACCCCAAATCTAAACCTAACCCCAAAACTAAACCCCAAATCTAAACCTAACCCGAACCCCTAACCCCAAGTCTAAACCTAACCCAAATCTAAACCTAACCCCAACCCCTAACCCCAAATCTAAACCTAACCCCAAAACTAAACCCCAAATCTAAACCTAACCCCAAATCTAAACCCCAAATCTAAACCTAACCCCAACCCCTAACCCCAAATCTAAACCTAACCCCAACCCCTAACCCCAAATCTAACCCCAAATCTAAACCTAACCCCAAATCTAAACCTAACCCCAACCCCTAACCCCAAATCTAAACCTCTAACCCCAAAACTAAACCCCAAATCTAAACCTAACCCCAACCCCTAACCCCAAATCTAAACCTAACCCAAATCTAAACCTAACCCCAACCCCTAACCCCAAATCTAAACCTAACCCCAAAACAAAACCCCAAATCTAAACCTAACCCCAAATCTAAACCCCAAATCTAAACCTAACCCCAACACCTAACCCCAAATCTAAACCTAACCCCAACCCCTAACCCCAAATCTAAACCTAACCCCAAATCTAACCCCAAATCTAAACCTAACCCCAAATCTAAACCTAACCCCAACCCCTAACCCCAAATCTAGACCTAACCCCAAATCTAAACCCCAAATCTAAACCCCAAATCTAAACCTAACCCCAAATCTAAACCCCAAATCTAAACCTAACCCCAAATCTAAACCTAACCCCAACCCCTAACCCCAAATCTAAACCTAACCCCAAAACTAAACCCCAAATCTAAACCTAACCCCAACCCCTAACCCCAAATCTAAACCTAACCCAAATCTAAACCTAACCCCAACCCCTAACCCCAAATCTAAACCTAACCCCAAAACTAAACCCCAAATCTAAACCTAACCCCAAATCTAAACCCCAAATCTAAACCTAACCCCAACCCCTAACCCCAAATCTAAACCTAACCCCAACCCCTAACCCCAAATCTAAACCTAACCCCAAATCTAACCCCAAATCTAAACCTAACCCCAAATCTAAACCTAACCCCAACCCCTAACCCCAAATCTAAACCCAACCCCAAATCTAAACCCCAAATCTAAACCTAACCCCAAATCTAAACCTAACCCCAACCCCTAACCCCAAATCTAAACCTAACCCCAAATCTAAACCCCAAATCTAAACCTAACCCCAAATCTAAACCTAACCCCAAATCTAAACCCCAAATCTAAACCTAACCCCAATTCTAAACCTAACCCCAACCCCTAACCCCAAATCTAAACCCCAAATCTAAACCCCCAATCTAAACCTAACCCCAACCCCTAACCCCAAATCTAAACCTAACCCCAAACCTAACCCCAACCCCTAACCCCAAATCTAATCCTAACGCCAAATCTAAACCCAAATCTAAACCTTCAATCTAAACGTAACCCCAACCCCTAACCCCAAATCTAAACCTAACCCCAAATCTAAACCTAACCCCAAAACCCTAACCCCAAAATTAAACCTAACCCCAAATCTATACCTAACCCCAAATCTAAACCCCAAATCTAAACCTAACCCCAAATCTAAACCTAACCCCAACCCCTAACCCCAAATATAAACCTAACCCCAAATCTAAACTCCAAATCTAAACCTAACCCCAAATCTAAACCTAACCCCAAATCTAAACCCCAAATCTAAACCCCAAATCTAAACCTAACCCCAACCCCTAACCCCAAATTTAAATCTAACCCCAAATCTAAACCTAACCCCAACCCCTAACCCCAAATCTAAACCTAACCCCAAATCTAAATTCCAAATCTAAACCTAACCCCAAATCTAAACCTAACCCCAAATCTAAATCCCAAATCTAAACCTAACCCCAAATCTAAACCTAACCCCAACCCCTAACCCCAAACCTAAACCTAACCCCAAATCTAAACCGAACCTCAACCCCTAATCCCAAATCTAAACCTAACCGCAAATCTAAACCCCAAATCTAAACCTAACCCGAAATCTAAACCCCAAATCTAAACCTAACCCCAAATCTAAACCTAATCCCAAATCTAAAACCCAAATCTAAACCTAACCCCAAATCTAAACCTAACCCCAACCCCTAACCCCAAATCTAAACCTAACCCCAAATCTAAACCCCAAATCTAAACCTAACCCCAAATCTAAACCTAACCCCAACCCCTAACCCCAAATCTAAACCTAACCCAAATCTAAACCCCAAATCTAAACCTAACCGCAACCCCTAACCCCAAATCTAAACCTAAACTCAAATCTAAACCTAACCCCAACCCCTAACCCCAAATCTAAACCTAACCCCAAATCTAAACCCCAAATCTAAACCTAACCCCAAATCTAAACCTAACCCCAAATCTAATCCCCAAATCTAAACCTAACCCCAACTCCTAACCCCAAATCTAAACCTAACCCCAAATCTAAACCTAATTCCAAATCTAAACCCCAAATCTAAACCTAACCCCAAATCTAAACCTAACCCCAACCCCTAACCCATAATCTAAACCTAACCCCATATCTAAACCCCAAATCTAAACCTAACCCCAAATCTAAACCCCAAATCTAAACCTAACCCGAAATCTAAACCTAACCCCAACCCCTAACCCCAAATCTAAACCTAACCCCAAATCTAAACCTAAACCCAACCCCTAACCCCAAATCTAAACCTAACCCCAAATCTAAACCTAAACCCAACCCCTAACCCCAAATCTAAACCTAACCCCAAATCTAAACCTAACCCCAACCCCTAATGCCAAATCTAAACCTAACCCCAAATCTAAACCTAACCCCAACACCTAACCCCAAATCTAAACCTAACCCCAAATCTAAACCTAACCCCAACCCCTAACCCCAAATCTAAACCTAACCCCAAATCTAAACCTAACCCCAACCCCTAACCCCAAATCTAAACCTAACCCCAAATCTAAACTCCAAATCTAAACCTAACCCCAAATCTAAACCTAACCCCAAATCTAAACCCCAAATCTAAACCCCAAATCTAAACCTAACCCCAACCCCTAACCCCAAATCTAAATCTAACCCCAAATCTAAACCTAACCCCAACCCCTAACCCCAAATCTAAACCTAACCCCAAATCTAAATTCCAAATCTAAAACTAACCCAAATCTAAACCTAACCCCAAATCTAAATCCCAAATCTAAACCTAACCAGAAATCTAAACCTAACCCCAACCCCTAACCCCAAATCTAAACCTAATCCCAAATCTAAACCTAAACTCAACCCCTAATCCCAAATCTAAACCTAACCCCAAATCTAAACCTAACCCCAACCCCTAACCCCAAATCTAAACCTAACCGCAAATCTAAACCCCAAATCTAAACCTAACCGCAAATCTAAACCCCAAATCTAAACCTAACCCCAAATCTAAACCTAACCCCAAATCTAAACCCCAAATCTAAACCTAACCCCAACCCCTAACCCCAAATCTAAACATAACCCCAAATCTAAACCCCAAATCTAAACCTAACCCCAAATCTAAACCTAACCCCAACCCCTAACCCCAAATCTAAACCTAACCCCAAATCTAAACCCCAAATCTAAACCTAATCCCAAATCTAAACCCCAAATCTAAACCTAACCCCAACCCCTAACCCCAAATCTAGACCTAACCCCAAATCTAAACCCCAAATCTAAACCCCAAATCTAAACCTACCCCAAATCTAAACCCCAAATCTAAACCTAACCCAAATCTAAACCTAACCCCAACCCCTAACCCCAAATCTAAACCTAACCCCAAAACTAAACCCCAAATCTAAACCTAACCCGAACCCCTAACCCCAAGTCTAAACCTAACCCAAATCTAAACCTAACCCCAACCCCTAACCCCAAATCTAAACCTAACCCCAAAACTAAACCCCAAATCTAAACCTAACCCCAAATCTAAACCCCAAATCTAAACCTAACCCCAACCCCTAACCCCAAATCTAAACCTAACCCCAACCCCTAACCCCAAATCTAAACCTAACCCCAAATCTAACCCCAAATCTAAACCTAACCCCAAATCTAAACCTAACCCCAACCCCTAACCCCAAATCTAAACCTCTAACCCCAAAACTAAACCCCAAATCTAAACCTAACCCCAACCCCTAACCCCAAATCTAAACCTAACCCAAATCTAAACCTAACCCCAACCCCTAACCCCAAATCTAAACCTAACCCCAAAACAAAACCCCAAATCTAAACCTAACCCCAAATCTAAACCCCAAATCTAAACCTAACCCCAACACCTAACCCCAAATCTAAACCTAACCCCAACCCCTAACCCCAAATCTAAACCTAACCCCAAATCTAACCCCAAATCTAAACCTAACCCCAAATCTAAACCTAACCCCAACCCCTAACCCCAAATCTAGACCTAACCCCAAATCTAAACCCCAAATCTAAACCCCAAATCTAAACCTAACCCCAAATCTAAACCCCAAATCTAAACCTAACCCCAAATCTAAACCTAACCCCAACCCCTAACCCCAAATCTAAACCTAACCCCAAAACTAAACCCCAAATCTAAACCTAACCCCAACCCCTAACCCCAAATCTAAACCTAACCCAAATCTAAACCTAACCCCAACCCCTAACCCCAAATCTAAACCTAACCCCAAAACTAAACCCCAAATCTAAACCTAACCCCAAATCTAAACCCCAAATCTAAACCTAACCCCAACCCCTAACCCCAAATCTAAACCTAACCCCAACCCCTAACCCCAAATCTAAACCTAACCCCAAATCTAACCCCAAATCTAAACCTAACCCCAAATCTAAACTTAACCCCAACCCCTAACCCCAAATCTAAACCCAACCCCAAATCTAAACCCCAAATCTAAACCTAACCCCAAATCTAAACCTAACCCCAACCCCTAACCCCAAATCTAAACCTAACCCCAAATCTAAACCCCAAATCTAAACCTAACCCGAAACCCTTAACCCAAATCTAAACCTGACCCCAAATCTAAACCTAACCCCAACACCTAACCCCGAATCTAAACCTAACCCCAAATCTAAACCTAACCCCAAATCTAAACCTAACCCCAAATCTAAACCCCAAAATCTAAACATAACCCCAAATCTAAACCTAACCCCAACCCCTAACCCCAAATCTAAACCTAACCCCAAATCTAAACCCCAAATCTAAACCTAACCCCAAATCTAAACCTAACCCCAAATCTAAACCTAACCCCAACCCCTTACCCCAAATCTAAACCAAAACCCCAAATCTAAACCACAAATCTAAACCTAACCCCAAATCTAAACCTAACCCCAAATCTAAACCCCAAATCTAAACCTAACCCCAAATCTAAACCTAACCCCAAATCTAAACCCCAAATCTAAACCTAACCCCAAATCTAAACCTAACCCCAAATCTAAACCTAACCCGAACCTAACCCCAAATCTAAACCTAACCCCAAATCTAAACCCCAAATCTAGACCTAACCCCAAATCTAAACCCCAAATCTAAACCTAACCCCAAATCTAAACCCGAAATCTAAAACTAACCCCAAATCTAAACCTAACCCCAACCCCTAACCCCAAATCTAAACCTAACCCCAAATCTAAACCCCAAATCTAAACCTAACCCCAAATCTAAACCACAAACCTAAACCTAACCCCAACCCCTAACCCCAAATCTAAACCTAACCCCAAATCTATACCCCAAATCTATACCTAACCCCAAATCTAAACCCCAAATCTAAACCTAACCCCAAATCTAAACCTCAAATCTAAACCTAACCCCAAATCTAAACCCCAAATCTAAACCTAACCCCAAATCTAAACCTAACCCCAGCCCCTAACCCCAAATCTAAACCTAACCCCAAATCTAAACCCCAAATCTAAACCGAACCCCAAATCTAAACCTAACCCCAAATCTAAACCCCAGATCTAAACCTAACCCCTAATCTAAACCTAACCCCAAATCTAAACCCCAAAATCTAAACATAACCCCAAATCTAAACCTAACCCCAACCCCTAACCCCAAATCTAGACCTAACCCCAAATCTAAACCCCAAATCTAAACCCCAAATCTAAACCTAACCCCAAATCTAAACCCCAAATCTAAACCTAACCCCAAATCTAAACCTAACCCCAACCCCTAACCCCAAATCTAAACCTAACCCCAAAACTAAACCCCAAATCTAAACCTAACCCCAACCCCTAACCCCAAATCTAAACCTAACCCAAATCTAAACCTAACCCCAACCCCTAACCCCAAATCTAAACCTAACCCCAAAACTAAACCCCAAATCTAAACCCCAAATCTAAACCTAACCCCAAATCTAACACCAAATCTAAACCTAACCCCAACCCCTAACCCCAAATCTAAACCCCAAATCTAAACCCCAAATCTAAACCTAACCCCAAATCTAAACCCCAAATCTAAACCTAACCCCAACCCCTAACCCCAAATCTAAACCTAACCCCAAACCTAAACCCCAAATCTAAACCTAACCCCAACCCCTAACCCCAAATCTAAACCTAACCCCAAATCTAACACCAAATCTAAACCTAACCCCAAATCTAAACCTAACCCCAACCCCTAACCGCAAATCTAAACCCAACCCCAAATCTAAACCCCAAATCTAAACCTAACCCCAAATCTAAACCTAACCCCAACCCCTAACCCCAAATCTAAACCTAACCCCAAATCTAAACCCCAAATCTAAACCTAACCCGAAACCCTTACCCCAAATCTAAACCTGACCCCAAATCTAAACCTAACCCCAACCCCTAACCCCAAATCTAAACCTAACCCCAAATCTAAACCCCAAATCTAAACCTAACCCCAAATCTAAACCTAACCCCAAATCTAAACCCCAAATCTAAACCTAACCCCAACCCCTAACCCCAAATCTAAACCTAACCCCAAATCTAAACCCCAAATCTAAACCTAACCCCAAATCTAAACCTAACCCCAACCCCTAACCCCAAATCTAAACCCCAAATCTAAACCTAACCCCAAATCTAAACCTAACCCCAAATCAAAACCCCAAATCTAAACCTAACCCCAAATCTAAACCTAACCCCAAATCTAAACCTAACCCCAAATCTAAACCTAACCCGAACCTAACCCCAAATCTAAACCTAACCCCAACCCCTAACCCCAAATCTAAACCTAACCCCAACCCCTAACCCCAAATCTAACCCCAAATCTAAACCTAACCCCAAATCTAAACCTAACCCCAACCCCTAACCCCAAATCTAAACCTCTAACCCCAACCCCTAACCCCAAATCTAAACCCCAAATCTAAACCTAACCCCAAATCTAAACCTAACCCCAACCCCTAACCCCAAATCTAAACCCCAAATCTAAACCTAACCCCAAATCTAAACCTAACCCCAAATCAAAACCCCAAATCTAAACCTAACCCCAAATCTAAACCTAACCCCAAATCTAAACCTAACCCCAAATCTAAACCTAACCCGAACCTAACCCCAAATCTAAACCTAACCCCAACCCCTAACCCCAAATCTAAACCTAACCCCAACCCCTAACCCCAAATCTAACCCCAAATCTAAACCTAACCCCAAATCTAAACCTAACCCCAACCCCTAACCCCAAATCTAAACCTCTAACCCCAAAACTAAACCCCAAATCTAAACCTAACCCCAACCCCTAACCCCAAATCTAAACCTAACCCAAATCTAAACCTAACCCCAACCCCTAACCCCAAATCTAAACCTAACCCCAAAACAAAACCCCAAATCTAAACCTAACCCCAAATCTAAACCCCAAATCTAAACCTAACCCCAACACCTAACCCCAAATCTAAACCTAACCCCAACCCCTAACCCCAAATCTAAACCTAACCCCAAATCTAACCCCAAATCTAAACCTAACCCCAAATCTAAACCTAACCCCAACCCCTAACCCCAAATCTAGACCTAACCCCAAATCTAAACCCCAAATCTAAACCCCAAATCTAAACCTAACCCCAAATCTAAACCCCAAATCTAAACCTAACCCCAAATCTAAACCTAACCCCAACCCCTAACCCCAAATCTAAACCTAACCCCAAAACTAAACCCCAAATCTAAACCTAACCCCAACCCCTAACCCCAAATCTAAACCTAACCCAAATCTAAACCTAACCCCAACCCCTAACCCCAAATCTAAACCTAACCCCAAAACTAAACCCCAAATCTAAACCTAACCCCAAATCTAAACCCCAAATCTAAACCTAACCCCAACCCCTAACCCCAAATCTAAACCTAACCCCAACCCCTAACCCCAAATCTAAACCTAACCCCAAATCTAACCCCAAATCTAAACCTAACCCCAAATCTAAACCTAACCCCAACCCCTAACCCCAAATCTAAACCCAACCCCAAATCTAAACCCCAAATCTAAACCTAACCCCAAATCTAAACCTAACCCCAACCCCTAACCCCAAATCTAAACCTAACCCCAAATCTAAACCCCAAATCTAAACCTAACCCGAAACCCTTAACCCAAATCTAAACCTGACCCCAAATCTAAACCTAACCCCAACACCTAACCCCGAATCTAAACCTAACCCCAAATCTAAACCTAACCCCAAATCTAAACCTAACCCCAAATCTAAACCCCAAAATCTAAACATAACCCCAAATCTAAACCTAACCCCAACCCCTAACCCCAAATCTAAACCTAACCCCAAATCTAAACCCCAAATCTAAACCTAACCCCAAATCTAAACCTAACCCCAAATCTAAACCTAACCCCAACCCCTTACCCCAAATCTAAACCAAAACCCCAAATCTAAACCACAAATCTAAACCTAACCCCAAATCTAAACCTAACCCCAAATCTAAACCCCAAATCTAAACCTAACCCCAAATCTAAACCTAACCCCAAATCTAAACCCCAAATCTAAACCTAACCCCAAATCTAAACCTAACCCCAAATCTAAACCTAACCCGAACCTAACCCCAAATCTAAACCTAACCCCAAATCTAAACCCCAAATCTAGACCTAACCCCAAATCTAAACCCCAAATCTAAACCTAACCCCAAATCTAAACCCGAAATCTAAAACTAACCCCAAATCTAAACCTAACCCCAACCCCTAACCCCAAATCTAAACCTAACCCCAAATCTAAACCCCAAATCTAAACCTAACCCCAAATCTAAACCACAAACCTAAACCTAACCCCAACCCCTAACCCCAAATCTAAACTTAACCCCAAATCTATACCCCAAATCTATACCTAACCCCAAATCTAAACCCCAAATCTAAACCTAACCCCAAATCTAAACCTCAAATCTAAACCTAACCCCAAATCTAAACCCCAAATCTAAACCTAACCCCAAATCTAAACCTAACCCCAGCCCCTAACCCCAAATCTAAACCTAACCCCAAATCTAAACCCCAAATCTAAACCGAACCCCAAATCTAAACCTAACCCCAAATCTAAACCCCAGATCTAAACCTAACCCCTAATCTAAACCTAACCCCAAATCTAAACCCCAAAATCTAAACATAACCCCAAATCTAAACCTAACCCCAACCCCTAACCCCAAATCTAGACCTAACCCCAAATCTAAACCCCAAATCTAAACCCCAAATCTAAACCTAACCCCAAATCTAAACCCCAAATCTAAACCTAACCCCAAATCTAAACCTAACCCCAACCCCTAACCCCAAATCTAAACCTAACCCCAAAACTAAACCCCAAATCTAAACCTAACCCCAACCCCTAACCCCAAATCTAAACCTAACCCAAATCTAAACCTAACCCCAACCCCTAACCCCAAATCTAAACCTAACCCCAAAACTAAACCCCAAATCTAAACCCCAAATCTAAACCTAACCCCAAATCTAACACCAAATCTAAACCTAACCCCAACCCCTAACCCCAAATCTAAACCCCAAATCTAAACCCCAAATCTAAACCTAACCCCAAATCTAAACCCCAAATCTAAACCTAACCCCAACCCCTAACCCCAAATCTAAACCTAACCCCAAACCTAAACCCCAAATCTAAACCTAACCCCAACCCCTAACCCCAAATCTAAACCTAACCCCAAATCTAACACCAAATCTAGACCTAACCCCAAATCTAAACCCCAAATCTAAACCTAACCCCAAATCTAAACCCGAAATCTAAAACTAACCCCAAATCTAAACCTAACCCCAACCCCTAACCCCAAATCTAAACCTAACCCCAAATCTAAACCCCAAATCTAAACCTAACCCCAAACCTCAACATAACCCCAAATCTAAACCCCAAACCTAAACCTAACCCCAACCCCTAACCCCAAATCTAAACCTAACCCCAAATCTATACCCCAAATCTATACCTAACCCCAAATCTAAACCCCAAATCTAAACCTAACCCCAAATCTAAACCTCAAATCTAAACCTAACCCCAAATCTAAACCCCAAATCTAAATCTAACCCCAAATCTAAACCTAACCCCAACCCCTAACCCCAAATCTAAACCTAACCCCAAATCTAAACCCCAAATCTAAACCTAACCCCAAATCTAAACTTAACCCCGAATCTAAACCCCAGATCTAAACCTAACCCCTAATCTAAACCTAACCCCAAATCTAAACCCCAAAATCTAAACATAACCCCAAATCTAAACCTAACCCCAACCCCTAACCCCAAATCTAAACCTAACCCCAAAACAAAACCCCAAATCTAAACCTAACCCCAAATCTAAACCTAACCCCAAATCTAAACCCCAAATCTAAACCTAACCCCTAATCTAAACCTAACCCCAAATCTAAACCCCAAAATCTAAACATAACCCCAAATCTAAACCTAACCCCAACCCCTAATCCCAAATCTAGACCTAACCCCAAATCTAAACCCCAAATCTAAACCTAACTCCAAATCTAAACCTAACCACAAATGTAAACCCCAAATCTAAACATAACCCCAAATCTAAACCAAACCCCAACCCCTAACCCCAAATCTAAACCTAACCCAAATCTAAACCTAACCCCAACCCCTAACCGCAAATCTAAACCTAACCCCAAATCTAAACCTAACCCCAACCCCTAACCCCAAATCTAGACCTAACCCCAAATCTAAACCCCATATCTAAACCTAACCCCAAATCTAAACCTAACCCCAAATCTAAACCCCAAATCTAAACCTAACCCCTATTCTAAACCTAACCCCATGCCCTAACCCCAAATCTAAACCTAACCCCAAATCTAAACCCCAAATCTAAACCTAACCCCAACCCCTAACCCCAAATCTAGACCTAACCCCAAATCTAAACCCCAAATCTAAACCCCAAATCTAAACCTAACCCCAAATCTAAACCCCAAATCTAAACCTAACCCCAAATCTAAACCTAACCCCAACCCCTAACCCCAAATCTAAACCTAACCCCAAAACTAAACCCCAAATCTAAACCTAACCCCAACCCCTAACCCCAAATCTAAACCTAACCCAAATCTAAACCTAACCCCAACCCCTAACCCCAAATCTAGACCTAACCCCAAATCTAAACCCCAAATCTAAACCCCAAATCTAAACCTAACCCCAAATCTAAACCCCAAATCTAAACCTAACCCCAAATCTAAACCTAACCCCAACCCCTAACCCCAAATCTAAACCTAACCCCAAAACTAAACCCCAAATCTAAACCTAACCCCAACCCCTAACCCCAAATCTAAACCTAACCCAAATCTAAACCTAACCCCAACCCCTAACCCCAAATCTAAACCTAACCCCAAAACTAAACCCCAAATCTAAACCCCAAATCTAAACCTAACCCCAAATCTAACACCAAATCTAAACCTAACCCCAACCCCTAACCCCAAATCTAAACCCCAAATCTAAACCCCAAATCTAAACCTAACCCCAAATCTAAACCCCAAATCTAAACCTAACCCCAACCCCTAACCCCAAATCTAAACCTAACCCCAAACCTAAACCCCAAATCTAAACCTAACCCCAACCCCTAACCCCAAATCTAAACCTAACCCCAAATCTAACACCAAATCTAAACCTAACCCCAAATCTAAACCTAACCCCAACCCCTAACCGCAAATCTAAACCCAACCCCAAATCTAAACCCCAAATCTAAACCTAACCCCAAATCTAAACCTAACCCCAACCCCTAACCCCAAATCTAAACCTAACCCCAAATCTAAACCCCAAATCTAAACCTAACCCGAAACCCTTACCCCAAATCTAAACCTGACCCCAAATCTAAACCTAACCCCAACCCCTAACCCCAAATCTAAACCTAACCCCAAATCTAAACCCCAAATCTAAACCTAACCCCAAATCTAAACCTAACCCCAAATCTAAACCCCAAATCTAAACCTAACCCCAACCCCTAACCCCAAATCTAAACCTAACCCCAAATCTAAACCCCAAATCTAAACCTAACCCCAAATCTAAACCTAACCCCAACCCCTAACCCCAAATCTAAACCCCAAATCTAAACCTAACCCCAAATCTAAACCTAACCCCAAATCAAAACCCCAAATCTAAACCTAACCCCAAATCTAAACCTAACCCCAAATCTAAACCTAACCCCAAATCTAAACCTAACCCGAACCTAACCCCAAATCTAAAACTAACCCCAAATCTAAACCCCAAATCTAGACCTAACCCCAAATCTAAACCCCAAATCTAAACCTAACCCCAAATCTAAACCCGAAATCTAAAACTAACCCCAAATCTAAACCTAACCCCAACCCCTAACCCCAAATCTAAACCTAACCCCAAATCTAAACCCCAAATCTAAACCTAACCCCAAACCTCAACATAACCCCAAATCTAAACCCCAAACCTAAACCTAACCCCAACCCCTAACCCCAAATCTAAACCTAACCCCAAATCTATACCCCAAATCTATACCTAACCCCAAATCTAAACCCCAAATCTAAACCTAACCCCAAATCTAAACCTCAAATCTAAACCTAACCCCAAATCTAAACCCCAAATCTAAATCTAACCCCAAATCTAAACCTAACCCCAACCCCTAACCCCAAATCTAAACCTAACCCCAAATCTAAACCCCAAATCTAAACCTAACCCCAAATCTAAACTTAACCCCGAATCTAAACCCCAGATCTAAACCTAACCCCTAATCTAAACCTAACCCCAAATCTAAACCCCAAAATCTAAACATAACCCCAAATCTAAACCTAACCCCAACCCCTAACCCCAAATCTAAACCTAACCCCAACCCCTAACCCCAAATCTAAACCTAACCCCAAATCTAAACCTAACCCCAAATCTAAACCCCAAATCTAAACCTAACCCCTAATCTAAACCTAACCCCAAATCTAAACCCCAAAATCTAAACATAACCCCAAATCTAAACCTAACCCCAACCCCTAATCCCAAATCTAGACCTAACCCCAAATCTAAACCCCAAATCTAAACCTAACTCCAAATCTAAACCTAACCACAAATGTAAACCCCAAATCTAAACATAACCCCAAATCTAAACCAAACCCCAACCCCTAACCCCAAATCTAAACCTAACCCAAATCTAAACCTAACCCCAACCCCTAACCGCAAATCTAAACCTAACCCCAAATCTAAACCTAACCCCAACCCCTAACCCCAAATCTAGACCTAACCCCAAATCTAAACCCCATATCTAAACCTAACCCCAAATCTAAACCTAACCCCAAATCTAAACCCCAAATCTAAACCTAACCCCTATTCTAAACCTAACCCCATGCCCTAACCCCAAATCTAAACCTAACCCCAAATCTAAACCCCAAATCTAAACCTAACCCCAACCCCTAACCCCAAATCTAAACCTAACCCCAAATCTAAACCTAACCCCAAACCCTAACCCCAAATCTAAACCTAACCCCAAATCTAAACCTAACCCCAAATCTAAAGCCCAAATCTAAACCCCAAATCTAAACCTAACCCCAACCCCTAACCCCAAATCTAAATCTAACCCCAAATCTAAACCTAACCCCAACCCCTAACCCCAAATCTAAACCTAACCCCAAATCTAAATTCCAAATCTAAACCTAACCCAAATCTAAACCTAACCCCAAATCTAAATCCCAAATCTAAACATAAACAGAAATCTAAACCTAACCCGAACCCCTAACCCCAAATCTAAACCTAACCCCAAATCTAAACCTAACCCCAACCCCTAACCCCAAATCTAAACCTAACCGCAAATCTAAACCCCAAATCTAAACCTAACCCCAAATCTAAACCCCAAATCTAAACCTAACCCCAAATCTAAACCTAACCCCAAATCTAAACCCCAAATCTAAACCTAACCCCAAATCTAAACCTAACCCCAAACCCTAACCCCAAATCTAAACATAACCCCAAATCTAAACCCCAAATCTAAACCTAACCCCAAATCTGAACCTAACCCCAACCCCTAAGCCCAAATCTAAACCTAACCCCAAATCTAAACCCCAAATCTAAACCTAACCCCAAATCTAAACCCCAAATCTAAACCTAACCCCAACCCCTAACCCCAAATCTAGACCTAACCCCAAATCTAAACCCAAATCTAAACCTAACCCCAAATCTAAACCTAACCCCAACCCCTAACCCCAAATCTAAACCCAACCCCAAATCTAAACCCCAAATCTAAACCTAACCCGAAACCCTTACCCCAAATCTAAACCTGACCCCAAATCTAAACCCCAAATCTAAACCAAACCCCAAATCTAAACCTAACCCCAACCCCTAACCCCAAATCTAAACCTAACCCCAAATCTAAACCCCAAATCTAAACCTAACCCCAAATCTAAACCTAACCCCAAATCTAAACCCCAAATCTAAACCTAACCCCAACCCCAACCCCAAATCTAAACCTAACCCCAACCCCTAACCCCAAATCTAAACCTAACCGCAAATCTAAACCCCAAATCTAAACCTAACCCCAAATCTAAACCCCAAATCTAAACCTAACCCCAAATCTAAACCTAACCCCAAATCTAAACCCCAAATCTAAACCTAACCCCAAATCTAAACCTAACCCCAAACCCTAACCCCAAATCTAAACATAACCCCAAATCTAAACCCCAAATCTAAACCTAACCCCAAATCTGAACCTAACCCCAACCCCTAAGCCCAAATCTAAACCTAACCCCAAATCTAAACCCCAAATCTAAACCTAACCCCAAATCTAAACCCCAAATCTAAACCTAACCCCAACCCCTAACCCCAAATCTAGACCTAACCCCAAATCTAAACCCAAATCTAAACCTAACCCCAAATCTAAACCTAACCCCAACCCCTAACCCCAAATCTAAACCCAACCCTGTTGGAACGATAAAGGACTCAGCACTCCGATTCAATGTGAATCACGCCAAAGCCATTTATTACAGAAACATGTCTCCTTATATACGCAACTATTCTCTAGTCACGAATCCACGCTCCAAACATGGATTCGCTAAATGAGTATCATGGGCAGTCCACACGCTGGAGCCCCACTGATGATAGGTCCGACGACTCACGCCATGCTGAGGCCCTGTTAATGAAGAAACGCCCCTCTTTCTCACAGCAGATTCTGTTCTCAGCTTCTCGAAGTGGCCTTGAGATTCCTTTGGGCCTGACTAATTCAACAACATATCTCCTTCTAATGAAACCCCTTCCCAATTCCCCCTTTTTGTTCTTGAACTAGTCAGGCCCCTTAAACAGCATGCTGAATCATCTTTGAAATACACTGCAACATAGGACACGTGATTAACAGCATAATTACAATTACATATAATGTAGCTAAACCTTACTGAATAAGATTAAACAACTATCTGCTTATACTCAAACCTTCATATCATATATAAAACCTTAATTCTACTTATGACAACCTTACCAACGCACTATTTTAGAATAGTCAGACAACTTAATACAATATATTCTCTTAAATTCTTAAAAGATCTATAACTGCGCAGTTTATAGAGTAACGTACTTAATACCATCAGCATATGCTAATTATTGACTTAATATCTTAAAACTTGTATTAACCTGTTCATATGCTAATTATTGAATTAATATCTTAAAACTTATATTAACCTATTTAAAAGATCTATAGCTTAATCTTAATATCTCTTTTAAAACCTTACCAGTTGCTAAATTAGGTTACCATGGTAGAAATATCTTATACTTTTACCTTATCTATGCATAGATTATCTAATTGTAATATCACCCTTTTGGAACTCTTACTATCTGTTCAAATTAGCATTCTCTATGGAAGGTACCTTATCTGTTTACTAATAAGCTTTTAGACCACTGGGTCTAAGAGCATCTATAACACTGAATAAGAATTCATGGTTTATATTTGAGACAATTCTCACAACTTATCTCCCTCCTGTCCTTCTGCATCTGTCGAATCTTTGTTGTCTTTATTCAGCCATGGCTTGATCCATTTTGCAGGAATCCATTTTGATCCTTGGTCTGTAATGACACAAGCATAACCCTTTCCCCAAGTTATTAATTGGAAAGGACCCTCCCATTCACCAGTAACTCCATTGCGTATTTTGACCTGACACTGATTTTCTCTAAGGTCTGTCAAGTGTCCTTTTAAGCTTGTTCCATGACGAATCATAGGTGGAATGTCGAACCCTTGCGGAAGGCGTAAAAGTTCAAGACATATAATGCTTTGCTTAGTCTGTCATGTGGAGTAGTACAGTCAGTTCCCCCTTTTTGTTTGTCAAGCTGATGCTTGAGAGTTTGATTCATCCTTTCTACCAAGGCCTGACCAGTAGGGGAATTTGGTATCCCTGTAATGTGCTTAACACCCCACAATTGAAAAATGGTGGCAGTAGCTTTGGCAGTATAACCAGGTGCGTTGTCTGTCTTGACCTGTGCAGGAACTCCCAAAGCTGCAAAAGCAGAACGTAAATGTCGTTGCACATGTGAACTAGTTTCACCAGTCTGAGCAGTGGCCCATATGGCGAAAGAATATGTATCAATAGACATATGCACATACTTCAGCCTGCCAAATTCAGGGACATGTGTGACGTCCATTTGCCACAATTCCAAGGCTCCTAATCCTCTTGGATTGACTCCTGCACCCAGCCCTACTGAGATGCGCTGACAATCTGCACAACTTTTAACAATACCTCGGGCTTCACTTTCGGACAATGAAAATTGCCGCTGTAAGACCTGAGCAGACTGATGGAGGAAACTATGAGAGCGTACTGCTTGCCCAAACCTATCTACTGGAGGTGGAACCCAGGCAGGAGATACAAGAAAATCAGCTCGGCGGTTTCCTTCAGCTAAATCGCCTTGAATTGTCAGATGACTACGGATATGTGTTATGAAGTATCGGTGTTGTCTCTCTCCGACCAACAACCATAGTTGCTTGAACAAAGACATCAGTTGTGCATCCTGAACCTCTTTGAGCAATGATCTTTCAATGCGAGCTACCACACCTACCACATACAAAGAATCACAAACAATATTCACTGGGCTATGAGCAAATCTGATAAACACTTCTATTACAGCCCTGAGTTCCAAATGCTGAGTTGATCCTTTCAGGTCAGTTAGTATCACATCGTGCCATTTTCCATCTGTTTTCCATGTAATTGCTGCTTTCTGCATTTTACCCCCTGCATCAGTGAACACTGTGGGTCCTTTAATAGGAAATTCTGAGAGAAGAGGGGGACCCTCCTCCATTGATCCTATATTCAAAACTGACATTAACTTGTGTGGAGGGGAAAATGTCTTAATTAAAGCTTGAGAATCTAATAACGCAATCTGAAAAGGTAAGGAGTTCTGCAAAGCCCACTGTAAATATTCTGAAACGAGGGGAACAATGATATATGCAGGCTTAGCCCCTGAAATTTCGACTATTCTCTGCCTACCTTTCATTATAAGCTGAGCAAAGACCTCAACCCTGGTTGTAATGGTTTGTTTGAGTTGAAAATGCAAAAACACCCACTCTAAGATCTTTAACGGCTCCTTACCAGTTGTCCATTGCATTATGAGAGCAAAAGGATAGTTAGTATTGTTTACAATTAGTAGTCCGATTACATAATCTGGGTTCCACCTATGGCTGAAAGCTTTTACAAGTTTGGACATAATCTTTTTCAGAGCAGCATCCGCCTCAGCAGTAAGCGTTCTAGGAGAGCTAGTGTCACTATCCCCTTTTAGCAGTTTTACAATTGGAGCTAAATCCTCATTAGTGATCCCACAAATGCTCCGGACCCAATTCAGTTCACCCACTAGTTTCTGCACATCATTTAAGGATTGAATGACAGGCCGACATACTATTTTCTGAGGTTTCACTGTGGACTGAGAAATTTCCCAACCAAGATATTTCCACGCTGGTTGAATTTGTACCTTTTCTGGAGCAATTAGCAATCCTCTATGCTGCAATGTATCAGATACTTCATTTATCAACAAATCAGTCGAAAAAGTTTCCCCAGCTATTAATATGTCATCCATGTAGTGGTAAATCACTAACTCAGGATGAGATTTTCTGATTGATTGCAAGGCCCAAGCTACATAAATTTGACACATAGTTGGGGGATTTTTCATTCCCTGTGGCAAAACTACCCATTGATACCTTTTCGCAGGTTCAGCCTTATTTACAGAATTTATGGAAAATGCAAAACGTTTACAGTCATCAGGATGCAAAGCAATGGTGAAAAAACAATCTTTCAAGTCAATTATTAAGATCTGCCAATTTTCTGGAATCATGACAGGGGATGGTAATCCCGGCTGTAATGCTCCCATGTCTTCCATGGTATCATTAATTTTTCGAAGATCATGTAACAACCTCCATTTCTTTGATTTTTTCTGAATAGTAAACACAGGAGTATTCCAGGGACTTGTAGACGTCTCTAAATGCCCTTTTTCAAGCTGTTCCTGTACTAGCTCTTCAACATGGGCGAGTTTTTCTTTACTGATCGGCCACTGATTTACCCATACTGGATCATCATTTTTCCACTGTAATTTCAGTACTGGTCGCCCATCATCAATGGCCACTTCTAGAAATTTTGTTGTTTTGTCACCAGAGTTGCTCCTAGTTGTCCTAATACATCCCGTCCTAATAGAGAAACAGGGATAGACATCACATTCATGCAGTAAAGAACTAAACTATTCATGTTCTTCTGTATTATCACAAAATGCACATTTTGAGTCAACGGAATCTCATGATTTAACAGACTGTGAACTTATCGTACCACGTAACAAAGACCTATCAAAATTGCAACATGCTTAAACAGATACCCACAAAGAAAACAGGTTAATAAGGAAAGCATCTTGCAGACTTTAACAAGTTTTCTGACCTGTGTGTTATCAGTTAAGTCTCTCTCAGCTTGTTGAAGTTCAAATCGCCCTGCCTGTAAAACTGTCTGAAAAGATTTAATGATTTTTTGTCCGAGTGCTTTTCTATGTTTTAAAACACCTCCCAATACCGATTTTTCAGGAACACAACTGAAAACAATCATTCATGACCCCATCTTGCAAGTAAAAACCTTGGGGGGGGGTGGGGGGGGGAAGAGGCAAGGGGGAAGCACAGGGCTGCTTGCAGCCTGGGTGGGAAGAGCAGGCAGAAGGTTTTATGGCGCACTTAAAAACAACTAGTAAAACAATTAACTCACATTCCTGACAAGCTGCTTGATTTTCAGAGAGACGGTACACAGGAACACATAATATGTACTGTAAAACTCGCAAATAACATGCTGATAGCAAACATTAGCATTTTCTACTGCTAATTTCAACACCAGTGCTTCCTTAACTTCTAAGTTTTCAATCTGCTTATTGATGGTCTCTTGAAGGTGGTCAATAAATTGCATGTAATTCTCATTGGGACCCTGATTAACAGTTGCAAATTATTTGGCTGCTTTGTTGGTTTCAGGCACCTCTCTCATAGCTTGATATTGCTGACTGTTGGATTCACTCCCTAATAGCTGATCTGATCTTTCACACAGTTCTTTTGCCCAGTTCTTATCCGGCGGCTCCTTCTGTTCTCTTGTAGGAGTTAGAAGGATAGAAAGCGGTGAAGGCGGACACAAATCAGTAAAAGAATTGATATTACACTTATTTACGACTTTAGCATTCTCAACTTTCACCAGTCCTTTTGACAAATTATCTGACTCCAGTTCTTTGGACTTCTTGGTCTCTCCAGGGTTGTGTGATGGTACAGGAGGCCATCCACTCGGTAATTTTCCTCCCTCCGCCCCAGACTGTTGTATCATCGGGGGTGCCGAAGGCACAACAGGGGATGGAGTAAGGAGGGTATCGAAAACACGAACTGGGTAAGCTTCACAGTTATTTTTAGAGTTCTTATCAGGCTGTAACGCTGCAAAAATTCCAGTAACAGCAGCCCGCTCAGCCTTAAATTCTTTTAAGGTGGAAATTATAAGCTTCCGTGTAGTCGCTAATGATTTAGCTTCATCTCCGTCGCTAACCTTATCCCATAATTTCTGCCCTATATCATCCCAAAATTCAATTTTAAAAGCTTTCTCAGCTTCTGACGGGTAGCCGTTAGTTCTACAACAAACCAACAGTCTACGTATGCTACTTTCTTCATATTTAAGTCCTCTCATAGAGAGAATATGCAGGAGGATCTTAACTATAGCTTCTTCCTCAGAGGATATATTCTGCCCCATAACTTCACTCTTCCCTCCTCCTGCTCCCAGCCGCTCACCTTTCCCGGGGCCTTCTTCAACAAAATTTATCTGCGGAACGTCCGTACGTCTCCGCCCGGTTCTCAGTCCAGCTGAGCCGCCTCCGGCTGGGCCGCTCCAGGCTTTTCCCCGACCTTAGTGAGACGCCGTTCGGAATATCACGTCGGGGTCACCATTTGTTGGAACGATAAAGGACTCAGCACTCCGATTCAATGTGAATCACGCCAAAGCCATTTATTACAGAAACATGTCTCCTTATATACGCAACTATTCTCTAGTCACGAATCCACGCTCCAAACATGGATTCGCTAAATGAGTATCATGGGCAGTCCACACGCTGGAGCCCCACTGATGATAGGTCCGACGACTCACGCCATGCTGAGGCCCTGTTAATGAAGAAACGCCCCTCTTTCTCACAGCAGATTCTGTTCTCAGCTTCTCGAAGTGGCCTTGAGATTCCTTTGGGCCTGACTAATTCAACAACATATCTCCTTCTAATGAAACCCCTTCCCACAACCCCAAATCTAAACCCCAAATCTAAACCTAACCCGAAACCCTTACCCCAAATCTAAACCTGACCCCAAATCTAAACCCCAAATCTAAACCAAACCCCAAATCTAAACCTAACCCCAACCCCTAACCCCAAATCTAAACCTAACCCCAAATCTAAACCTAACCCCAAATCTAAACCTAACCCCAACCCCTAACCCCAAATCTAAACCAAAACCCCAAATCTAAACCCCAAATCTAAACCTAACCCCAAATCTAAACCTAACCCCAAATCTAAACCCCAAATCTAAACCTAACCCCAAATCTAAACCTAACCAGAACCTAACCCCAAATCTAAACCTAACCCCAAATCTAAACCCCAAATCTAGACCTAACCCCAAATCTAAACCTAACCCCAACCCCTAACCCCAAATCTAAACCTAACCCCAAATCTAAACCCCAAATCTAAACCTAACCCCAAATCTAAACCTAACCCCGAATCTAAACCCCAGATCTAAACCTAACCCCAAATCTAAACCTAACCCCAAATCTAAACCCCAAATCTAAAACTAACCCCAAATCTAAACCTAACCCCAACCCCTAACCCCAAATCTAAACCCAACCCCAAATCTAAACCCCAAATCTAAACCTAACCCGAAACCCTTACCCCAAATCTAAACCTGACCCCAAATCTAAACCCCAAATCTAAACCAAACCCCAAATCTAAACCTAACCCCAACCCCTAACCCCAAATCTAGACCTAACCCCAAATCTAAACCCAAATCTAAACCTAACCCCAAATCTAAACCTAACCCCAACCCCTAACCCCAAATCTAAACCCAACCCCAAATCTAAACCCCAAATCTAAACCTAACCCGAAACCCTTACCCCAAATCTAAACCTGACCCCAAATCTAAACCCCAAATCTAAACCAAACCCCAAATCTAAACCTAACCCCAACCCCTAACCCCAAATCTAAACCTAACCCCAAATCTAAACCCCAAATCTAAACCTAACCCCAAATCTAAACCTAACCCCAACCCCTAACCCCAAATCTAAACCAAAACCCCAAATCTAAACCCCAAATCTAAACCTAACCCCAAATCTAAACCTAACCCCAAATCTAAACCCCAAATCTAAACCTAACCCCAAATCTAAACCTAACCAGAACCTAACCCCAAATCTAAACCTAACCCCAAATCTAAACCCCAAATCTAGACCTAACCCCAAATCTAAACCTAACCCCAACCCCTAACCCCAAATCTAAACCTAACCCCAAATCTAAACCCCAAATCTAAACCTAACCCCAAATCTAAACCTAACCCCGAATCTAAACCCCAGATCTAAACCTAACCCCAAATCTAAACCTAACCCCAAATCTAAACCCCAAATCTAAAACTAACCCCAAATCTAAACCTAACCCCAACCCCTAACCCCAAATCTAAACCTAACCCCAAATCTAAACCCCAAATCTAAACCTAACCCCAAATCTCAACCTAACCCCAAATCTAAACCCCAAACCTAAACCTAACCCCAACCCCTAACCCCAAATCTAAACCTAACCCCAAATCTATACCCCAAATCTATACCTAACCCCAAATCTAAACCCCAAATCTAAACCTAACCCCAAATCTAAACCTCAAATCTAAACCTAACCCCAAATCTAAACCCCAAATCTAAACCTAACCCCAAATCTAAACCTAACCCCAACCCCTAACCCCAAATCTAAACCTAACCCCAAATCTAAACCCCAAATCTAAACCTAACCCCAAATCTAAACCTAACCCCGAATCTAAACCCCAGATCTAAACCTAACCCCTAATCTAAACCTAACCCCAAATCTAAACCCCAAAATCTAAACATAACCCCAAATCTAAACCTAACCCCAACCCCTAACCCCAAATCTAAACCTAACCCCAACCCCTAACCCCAAATCTAAACCTAACCCCAAATCTAAACCTAACCCCAAATCTAAACCCCAAATCTAAACCTAACCCCAAACCCTAACCCCAAATCTAAACATAACCCCAAATCTAAACCCCAAATCTAAACCTAACCCCAAATCTGAACCTAACCCCAACCCCTAAGCCCAAATCTAAACCTAACCCCAAATCTAAACCTAACCCCAAATCTAAACCCCAAATCTAAACCTAACCCCAACCCCTAACCCCAAATCTAGACCTAACCCCAAATCTAAACCCAAATCTAAACCTAACCCCAAATCTAAACCTAACCCCAACCCCTAACCCCAAATCTAAACCCAACCCCAAATCTAAACCCCAAATCTAAACCTAACCCGAAACCCTTACCCCAAATCTAAACCTGACCCCAAATCTAAACCCCAAATCTAAACCAAACCCCAAATCTAAACCTAATCCCAACCCCTAACCCCAAATCTAAACCTAACCCCAAATCTAAACCCCAAATCTAAACCTAACCCCAAATCTAAACCTAACCCCAAATCTAAACCCCAAATCTAAACCTAACCCCAACCCCTAACCCCAAATCTAAACCTAACCCCAACCCCTAACCCCAAATCTAAACCTAACCGCAAATCTAAACCCCAAATCTAAACCTAACCCCAAATCTAAACCCCAAATCTAAACCTAACCCCAAATCTAAACCTAACCCCAAATCTAAACCCCAAATCTAAACCTAACCCCAAATCTAAACCTAACCCCAAACCCTAACCCCAAATCTAAACATAACCCCAAATCTAAACCCCAAATCTAAACCTAACCCCAAATCCGAACCTAACCCCAACCCCTAAGCCCAAATCTAAACCTAACCCCAAATCTAAACCCCAAATCTAAACCTAACCCCAAATCTAAACCCCAAATCTAAACCTAACCCCAACCCCTAACCCCAAATCTAGACCTAACCCCAAATCTAAACCCAAATCTAAACCTAACCCCAAATCTAAACCTAACCCCAACCCCTAACCCCAAATCTAAACCCAACCCCAAATCTAAACCCCAAATCTAAACCTAACCCGAAACCCTTACCCCAAATCTAAACCTGACCCCAAATCTAAACCCCAAATCTAAACCAAACCCCAAATCTAAACCTAACCCCAACCCCTAACCCCAAATCTAAACCTAACCCCAAATCTAAACCCCAAATCTAAACCTAACCCCAAATCTAAACCTAACCCCAAATCTAAACCCCAAATCTAAACCTAACCCCAACCCCTAACCCCAAATCTAATCCTAACCCCAAATCTAAACCCCAAATCTAAACCTAACCCCAAATCTAAACCTAACCCCAACCCCTAACCCCAAATCTAAACCAAAACCCCAAATCTAAACCCCAAATCTAAACCTAACCCCAAATCTAAACCTAACCCCAAATCTAAACCCCAAATCTAAACCTAACCCCAAATCTAAACCTAACGCGAACCTAACCCCAAATCTAAACCTAACCCCAAATCTAAACCCCAAATCTAGACCTAACCCCAAATCTAAACCTAACCCCAACCCCTAACCCCAAATCTAAACCTAACCCCAAATCTAAACCCCAAATCTAAACCTAACCCCAAATCTAAACCTAACCCCGAATCTAAACCCCAGATCTAAACCTAACCCCAAATCTAAACCTAACCCCAAATCTAAACCCCAAATCTAAAACTAACCCCAAATCTAAACCTAACCCCAACCCCTAACCCAAAATCTAAACCTAACCCCAAATCTAAACCCCAAATCTAAACCTAACCCCAAATCTCAACCTAACCCCAAATCTAAACCCCAAACCTAAACCTAACCCCAACCCCTAACCCCAAATCTAAACCTAACCCCAAATCTATACCCCAAATCTATACCTAACCCCAAATCTAAACCCCAAATCTAAACCTAACCCCAAATCTAAACCTCAAATCTAAACCTAACCCCAAATCTAAACCCCAAATCTAAACCTAACCCCAAATCTAAACCTAACCCCAACCCCTAACCCCAAATCTAAACCTAACCCCAAATCTAAACCCCAAATCTAAACCTAACCCCAAATCTAAACCTAACCCCGAATCTAAACCCCAGATCTAAACCTAACCCCTAATCTAAACCTAACCCCAAATCTAAACCCCAAAATCTAAACATAACCCCAAATCTAAACCTAACCCCAACTCCTAACCCCAAATCTAAACCTAACCCCAACCCCTAACCCCAAATCTAAACCTAACCCCAAATCTAAACCTAACCCCAAATCTAAACCCCAAATCTAAACCTAACCCCTAATCTAAACCTAACCCCAAATCTAAACCCCAAAATCTAAACATAACCCCAAATCTAAACCTAACCCCAACCCCTAACCCCAAATCTAAACCTAACCCCAAATCTAAACCCCAAATCTAAACCTAACCCCAAATCTAAACCTAACCACAAATCTAAACCCCAAATCTAAACATAACCCCAAATCTAAACCAAACCCCAATCCCTAACCCCAAATCTAAACCTAACCCAAATCTAAACCTAACCCCAACCCCTAACCGCAAATCTAAACCTAACCCCAAATCTAAACCTAACCCCAACCCCTAATCCCAAATCTAGACCTAACCCCAAATCTAAACCCCATATCTAAACCTAACCCCAAATCTAAACCTAACCCCAAATCTAAACCCCAAATCTAAACCTAACCCCTATTCTAAACCTAACCCCATTCCCTAACCCCAAATCTAAACCTAACCCCAAATCTAAACCCCAAATCTAAACCTAACCCCAACCCCTAACCCAAATCTAAACCTAACCCCAAATCTAAACCTAACCCCAAACCCTAACCCCAAATCTAAACCTAACCCCAGATCTAAACCTAACCCCAAATCTAAACCCCAAATCTAAACCCCAAATCTAAACCTAACCCCAACCCCTAACCCCAAATCTAAATCTAACCCCAAATCTAAACCTAACCCCAACCCCTAACCCCAAATCTAAACCTAACCCCAACCCCTAACCCCAAATCTAAACCTAACCCAAATCTAAACCTAACCCCAAATCTAAATCCCAAATCTAAACCTAAACAGAAATCTAAACCTAACCCGAACCCCTAACCCCAAATCTAAACCTAACCCCAAATCTAAACCTAACCCCAACCCCTAACCCCAAATCAAAACCTAACCGCAAATCTAAACCCCAAATCTAAACCTAACACCAAATCTAAACCCCAAATCTAAACCTAACCCCAAATCTAAACCTAACCCCAAATCTAAACCCCAAATCTAAACCTAACCCCAAATCTAAACCTAACCCCAAACCCTAACCCCAAATCTAAACATAACCCCAAATCTAAACCCCAAATCTAAACCTAACCCCAAATCTAAACCTAACCCCAACCCCTAACCCCAAATCTAAACCTAACCCCAAATCTAAACCCCAAATCTAAACCTAACCCCAACCCCTAACCCCAAATCTAGACCTAACCCCAAATCTAAACCCCAAATCTAAACCCCAAATCTAAACCTAACCCCAAATCTAAACCCCAAATCTAAACCTAACCCCAAATCTAAACCTAACCCCAACCCCTAACCCCAAATCTAAACCTAACCCCAAAACTAAACCCGAAATCTAAACCTAACCCCAACCCCTAACCCCAAATCTAAACCTAACCCCAAATCTAAACCTAACCCCAACCCCTAACCCCAAATCTAAACCTAACCCCAAAACTAAAACCCAAATCTAAACCTAACCCCAAATCTAAACCCCAAATCTAAACCTAACCCCAACCCCTAACCCCAAATCTAAACCTAACCCCAAATCTCAACTCCAAATCTAAACCTAACCCCAAATCTAACCCCAAATCTAAACCTAACCCCAAATCTAAACCCCAAATCTAAACCTAACCCCTATTCTAAACCTAACCCCATCCCCTAACCCCAAATCTAAACCTAACCCCAAATCTAAACCCCAAATCTAAACCTAACCCCAACCCCTAACCCCAAATCTAAACCTAACCCCAAATCTAAACCTAACCCCAAACCCTAACCCCAAATCTAAACCTAACCCCAAATCTAAACCTAACCCCAAATCTAACCCCAAATCTAAACCTAACCCCAAATCTAAACCCCAAATCTAAACCTAACCCCTATTCTAAACCTAACCCCATCCCCTAACCCCAAATCTAAACCTAACCCCAAATCTAAACCCCAAATCTAAACCTAACCCCAACCCCTAACCCCAAATCTAAATCTAACCCCAAATCTAAACCTATCCCCAACCCCTAACCCCAAATCTAAACCTAACCCCAAATCTAAATTCCAAATCTAAACCTAACCCAAATCTAATCCTAACCCCAAATCTAAATCCCAAATCTAAACCTAAACAGAAATCTAAACCTAACCCGAACCCCTAACCCCAAATCTAAACCTAACCCCAAATCTAAACCTAACCCCAACCCCTAACCCCAAATCTAAACCTAACCGCAAATCTAAACCCCAAATCTAAACCTAACCCCAAATATAAACCCCAAATCTAAACCTAACCCCAAATCTAAACCTAACCCCCAATCTAAACCCCAAATCTAAACCTAACCCCAACCCCTAACCCCAAATCTAAACCTAACCCCAAATCTAAACCCCAAATCTAAACCTAACCCCAAATCTAAACCTAACCCCAACCCCTAACCCCAAATCTAAACCAAAACCCCAAATCTAAACCCCAAATCTAAACCTAACCCCAAATCTAAACCTAACCCCAAATCTAAACCCCAAATCTAAACCTAACCCCAAATCTAAACCTAACCCCAAATCTAAACCCCAAATCTAAACCTAACCCCAAATCTAAACCCCAAATCTAAACCTAACCCCAAATCTAAACCTAACCCGAACCTAACCCCAAATCTAAACCTAACCCCAAATCTAAACCCCAAATCTAGACCTAACCCCAAATCTAAACCTAACCCCAACCCCTAACCCCAAATCTAAACCTAACCCCAAATCTAAACCCCAAATCTAAACATAACCCCAAATCTAAACCCCAAATCTAAACCTAACCCCAAATCTAAACCTAACCCCAAATCTAAACCCCAAATCTAAACCTAACCCCAAATCTAAACCCCAAATCTAAACCTAACCCCAAATCTAAACCTAACCCGAACCTAACCCCAAATCTAAACCTAACCCCAAATCTAAACCCCAAATCTAGACCTAACCCCAAATCTAAACCTAACCCCAACCCCTAACCCCAAATCTAAACCTAACCCCAAATCTAAACCCCAAATCTAAACCTAACCCCAAATCTAAACCTAACCCCGAATCTAAACCCCAGATCTAAACCTAACCCCAAATCTAAACCTAACCCCAAATCTAAACCCCAAATCTAAAACTAACCCCAAATCTAAACCTAACCCCAACCCCTAACCCCAAATCTAAACCTAACCCCAAATCTAAACCCCAAATCTAAACCTAACCCCAAATCTCAACCTAACCCCAAATCTAAACCCCAAACCTAAACCTAACCCCAACCCCTAACCCCAAATCTAAACCTAACCCCAAATCTATACCCCAAATCTATACCTAACCCCAAATCTAAACCCCAAATCTAAACCTAACCCCAAATCTAAACCTCAAATCTAAACCTAACCCCAAATCTAAACCCCAAATCTAAACCTAACCCCAAATCTAAACCTAACCCCAACCCCTAACCCCAAATCTAAACCTAACCCCAAATCTAAACCCCAAATCTAAACCTAACCCCAAATCTAAACCTAACCCCAAATCTAAACCTAACCCCGAATCTAAACCCCAGATCTAAACCTAACCCCTAATCTAAACCTAACCCCAAATCTAAACCCCAAAATCTAAACATAACCCCAAATCTAAACCTAACCCCAACCCCTAACCCCAAATCTAAACCTAACCCCAACCCCTAACCCCAAATCTAAACCTAACCCCAAATCTAAACCTAACCCCAAATCTAAACCCCAAATCTAAACCTAACCCCTAATCTAAACCTAACCCCAAATCTAAACCCCAAAATCTAAACATAACCCCAAATCTAAACCTAACCCCAACCCCTAACCCCAAATCTAAACCTAACCCCAAATCTAAACCCCAAATCTAAACCTAACCCCAAATCTAAACCTAACCACAAATCTAAACCCCAAATCTAAACATAACCCCAAATCTAAACCAAACCCCAACCCCTAACCCCAAATCTAAACCTAACCCAAATCTAAACCTAACCCCAACCCCTAACCGCAAATCTAAACCTAACCCCAAATCTAAACCTAACCCCAACCCCTAATCCCAAATCTAGACCTAACCCCAAATCTAAACCCCATATCTAAACCTAACCCCAAATCTAAACCTAACCCCAAATCTAAACCCCAAATCTAAACCTAACCCCTATTCTAAACCTAACCCCATCCCCTAACCCCAAATCTAAACCTAACCCCAAATCTAAACCCCAAATCTAAACCTAACCCCAACCCCTAACCCAAATCTAAACCTAACCCCAAATCTAAACCTAACCCCAAACCCTAACCCCAAATCTAAACCTAACCCCAAATCTAAACCTAACCCCAAATCTAAAGCCCAAATCTAAACCCCAAATCTAAACCTAACCCCAACCCCTAACCCCAAATCTAAATCTAACCCCAAATCTAAACCTAACCCCAACCCCTAACCCCAAATCTAAACCTAACCCCAACCCCTAACCCCAAATCTAAACCTAACCGAAATCTAAACCTAACCCCAAATCTAAATCCCAAATCTAAACCTAAACAGAAATCTAAACCTAACCCGAACCCCTAACCCCAAATCTAAACCCAACCCCAAATCTAAACCTAACCCCAACCCCTAACCCCAAATCTAAACCTAACCGCAAATCTAAACCCCAAATCTAAACCTAACCTCAAATCTAAACCCCAAATCTAAACCTAACCCCAAATCTAAACCTAACCCCAAATCTAAACCCCAAATCTAAACCTAACCCCAAATCTAAACCTAACCCCAAACCCTAACCCCAAATCTAAACATAACCCCAAATCTAAACCCCAAATCTAAACCTAACCCCAAATCTAAACCTAACCCCAACCCCCAACCCCAAATCTAAACCTAACCCCAAATCTAAACCCCAAATCTAAACCTAACCCCAACCCCTAACCCCAAATCTAGACCTAACCCCAAATCTAAACCCCAAATCTAAACCCCAAATCTAAACCTAACCCCAAATCTAAACCCCAAATCTAAACCTAACCCCAAATCTAAACCTAACCCCAACCCCTAACCCCAAATCTAAACCTAACCCCAAAACTAAACCCGAAATCTAAAACTAACCCCAACCCCTAACCCCAAATCTAAACCTAACCCCAAATCTAAACCTAACCCCAAATCTAAACCCCAAATCTAAACCTAACCCCAAAACTAAAACCCAAATCTAAACCTAACCCCAAATCTAAACCCCAAATCTAAACCTAACCCCAACCCCTAACCCCAAATCTAAACCTAACCCCAAATCTCAACTCCAAATCTAAACCTAACCCCAAATCTAACCCCAAATCTAAACCTAACCCCAAATCTAAACCCCAAATCTAAACCTAACCCCTATTCTAAACCTAACCCCATCCCCTAACCCCAAATCTAAACCTAACCCCAAATCTAAACCCCAAATCTAAACCTAACCCCAACCCCTAACCCCAAATCTAAACCTAACACCAAATCTAAACCTAACCCCAAACCCTAACCCCAAATCTAAACCTAACCCCAAATCTAAAGCCCAAATCTAAACCCCAAATCTAAACCTAACCCCAACCCCTAACCCCAAATCTAAATCTAACCCCAAATCTAAACCTATCCCCAACCCCTAACCCCAAATCTAAACCTAACCCCAAATCTAAATTCCAAATCTAAACCTAACCCAAATCTGATCCTAACCCCAAATCTAAATCCCAAATCTAAACCTAAACAGAAATCTAAACCTAACCCGAACCCCTAACCCCAAATCTAAACCTAACCCCAAATCTAAACCTAACCCCAACCCCTAACCCCAAATCTAAACCTAACCGCAAATCTAAACCCCAAATCTAAACCTAACCCCAAATATAAACCCCAAATCTAAACCTAACCCCAAGTCTAAACCTAACCCCCAATCTAAACCCCAAATCTAAACCTAACCCCAAATCTAAACCTAACCCCAACCCCTAACCCCAAATCTAAACATAAACCCAAATCTAAACCCCAAATCTAAACCTAACCCCAAATCTAAACCTAACCCCAACCCCTAACCCCAAATCTAAACCTAACCCCAAATCTAAACCCCAAATCTAAACCTAACCCCAAATGTAAACCCCAAATCTAAACCTAACCCCAAATCTAAACCGAACCCGAACCCCTAACCCCAAATCTAAACCTAACCCCAAATCTAAATTCCAAATCTAAACCTAACCCAAATCTAAACCTAACCCCAAATCAAAATCCCAAATCTAAACAAAACCAGAAATCTAAACCTAACCCCAACCCCTAACCCCAAATCTAAACCTAACCCCAAATGTAAACCTAACCTCAACCCCTAATCCGAAATCTAAACCTAATCCAAAATCTAAACCTAACCCCAACCCCTAACCCCAAATCTAAACCTAACCGCAAATCTAAACCCCAAATCTAAACCTAACCCCAAATCTAAACCCCAAATCTAAACCTAACCCCAAATCTAAACCTAGCCCCAAATCTAAACCCCAAATCTAAACCTAACCCCAAATCTAAACCTAACCCCAAACCCTAACCCCAAATCTAAACATAACCCCAAATCTAAACCCCAAATCTAAACCTAACCCCAAATCTAAACCTAACCCCAACCCCTAACCCCAAATCTAAACCTAACCCCAAATCTAAACCCCAAATCTAAACCTAACCCCAAATCTAAATCTAACCCCAAATCTAAACCTAACCCCAACCCCTAACCCCAAATCTAGACCTAACCCCAAATCTAAACCCCAAATCTAAACCCCAAATCTAAACCTAACCCCAAATCTAAACCCTAAATCTAAACCTAACCCCAAATCTAAACCTAACCCCAACCCCTAACCCCAAATCTAAACCTAACCCCAAAACTAACCCCGAAATCTAAACCTAACCCCAACCCCTAACCCCAAATCTAAACTTAACCCCAAATCTAAACCTAACCCCAACCCCTAACGCCAAATCTAAACCTAACCCCAAAACTAAACCCCAAATCTAAACCTAACCCCAAATCTAAACCCCAAATCTAAACCTAACCCCAACCCCTAACCCCAAATATAAACCTAACCCCAAATCTCAACCCCAAATCTAAACCTAACCCCAAATCTAACCCCAAATCTAAACTTAACCCCAAATCTAAACCCCAAATCTAAACCTAACCCCAAATCTAAACCTAACCCCAACCCCTAACCCCAAATGTACACCTAACCCCAAATCTAAACCCCAAATCTACACCTAACCCCAAATCTAAACCCCAAATCTAAACCTAACCCCAACCCCTAACCCCAAATCTAAACCTAACCCCAAATCTAAACCCCAAATCTAAACCTAACCCCAAATCTAAACCTAACCCCAACCCCTAACCCCAAATCTAAACCAAAACCCCAAATCTAATCCCCAAATCTAAACCTAACCCCAAATCTAAACCTAACCCCAAATCTAAACCCCAAATCTAAACCTAACCCCAAATCTAAACCTAATCCCAAATCTAAACCGCAAATCTAAACCTAACCCCAAATGTAAACCCCAAATCTAAACCTAACCCCAAATCTAAACCTAACCCGAACCCCTAACTCCAAATCTAAACCTAACCCCAAATCTAAACCCCAAATCTAAACCTAACCCCAAATCTAAACCCCAAATCCAAACCTGACCCCAAATCTAAACCTAACCCCAAATCTAGACCCCAAATCTAAACCTAACCCCAAATCTAAACCTAACCCCAACCCCTAACCCCAAATCTAAACCTAACCCCAAATCTAAGCCCCAAATCTAAACCTAACCCCAAATCTAAACCTAACCCCAAAACTAAACCCCAAACCTAAACCTAACCCCAACCCCTAACCCCAAATCTAAACCTAACCCCAAATCTAAACCCCAAATCTAAACCTAACCCCAAATCTAAACCTAACCCCAACCCCTAACCCCAAATCTAAACCTAACCCCAAATCTAAACCCCGAATCTAAACCTAACCACAACCCCTAACCCCAAATCTAAACCTAACCCCAAATCTAAACCCCAAATCTAAACCTAACCCCAAATCTAAACCTAACCCCAAATCTAAACCCCAAATCTAAAGCTAACCCCAACTCCTAACCCCAAATCTAAACCTAACCCCAAATCTAAACCCCAAATCTAAACCCCAAATCTAAACCTAACCCCAAATCTAAACCTAAACCCATATCTAAACGCCAAATCTAAACCTGACCCCAAATCTAAACCTGATTCCAAATCTAAACCCCAAATCTAAACCTAACCCCAAATCTAAACCTAACCCCAACCCCTAACCCATAATCTAAACCTAACCCCAAATCTAAATCCCAAATCTAAACCTAACCCCAAATCTAAACCCCAAATCTAAACCTAACCCAAAATCTAAACCTAACCCCAACCCCTAACCCCAAATCTAAACCTAACCCCAAATCTAAACCTAACCCCAACCCCTAACCCCAAATCTAAACCTAACACCCAAATCTAAACCACAAATCTAAACCTAACCCCAACCCCTAACCCCAAATCTAAACCTAACCCCAACCCCTAAGCCCAAATCTAAACCTAACCCTAAATCTAAACCCCAAATCTAAACCTAACCCCAAATCTAAACCTAACCCCAAATCTAAACCTAACCCCAACCCCTAACCCCAAATCTAAACCTAACCCCAAATCTAAACCCCAAATCTAAACCTAACCCCAAATCTAAATCTAACCCCAACCCCTAACCCCAAATCTAAACCTAACCCCAAATCTAAACCCCAAATCTAAACCTAACCCCAAATCTAAACCTAACCCCAAATCTAAACCCCAGATCTAAACCTAACCCCAAATCTAAACCTAACCCCAAATGTAAACCCCAAATCTAAACCTAACCCCAATCCCTAACCCCAAGCCCTAACCCCAATCCCTAACCCCAACCCCTAAACACCAACCCCTAACCCCAAATCTAAACCTAACCCCAATCCCTAACCCCAAGCCCTAACCCCAAATCTAAACCTAACCCCAATCCCTAACCCCAAACCCTAACCCCAAATCTAAACCTAACCCCAATCCCTAACCCCAAACCCTAACCCCAAATCTAAACCTAACCCCAATCCCTAAACCCCAGCCCCTAACCCCAAATCTAAACATAACCCCAACCCCTAACCCCAAACCCTAACCCCAAATCTAAACCTAAACTCAACCCCTAACCCCAACCCCTAACCCCAACCCCTAACCCCAACCCCTAAACCCCAACCCCTAACCCCAAATCTAAACCTAACCCCAATCCCTAACCCCAAACCCTAACCCCAACCCCTAACCCCAAATCTAAACCTAACCCCAACCCCTAAACCCCAACCCCTAACCCCAAATCTAAACCTAACCCCAATCCCTAACCCCAAACCCTAACCCCAACCCCTAACCCCAACCCCTAACCCCAAATCTAAACCTAACCCGAACGCCTAACCCCAAATCTAAACCTAACTCCAATCCCTAACCTCAATCCCTAACCCCAACCCCTAAACCCCAACCCCTAACCCCAAATCTAAACCTAACCCCAATCCCTAACCCCAAACCCTAACCCCAAATCTAAACCTAACCCCAATCCCTAACCCCAAACCCTAACCCCAACCCCTAACCCCAAATCTAAACCTAACCCCAACCCCTAAACCCCAACCCCTAACCCCAAATCTAAACCTAACTCCAATCCCTAATCCCAAACCCTAACCCCAAATCTAAACCTAACCCCAACCCCTAACCCCAACCCCTAACCCCAACCCCTAAACCCCAACCCCTAACCCCAAATCTAAACCTAACTCCAATCCCTAACCCCAACCCCTAACCCCAAATCTAAACCTAACCCCAATCCCTAACCCCAAACCCTAACCCCAAATCTAAACCTAACCCCAACCCCTAAACCCAACCCCTAACCCCAACCCCTAAACCCCAACCCCTAACCCCAAATCTAAACCTAACTCCAATCCCTAACCCCAACCCCTAACCCCAAATCTAAACCTAACCCCAATCCCTAACCCCAAACCCTAACCCCAAATCTAAACCTAACCCCAATCCCTAAACCCAAAACCTAACCCCAAATCTAAACCTAAACTCAACCCCTAACCCCAACCCCTAACCCCAACCCCTAAACCCCAACCCCTAACCCCAAATCTAAACCTAACCCCAACCCCTAAACCCCAAACCCTAACCCCAACCCCTAACCCCAAATCTAAACCTAACCCCAACCCCTAAACCCCAACCCTTAACCCCAAATCTAAACCTAACCCCAATCCCTAACCCCAAATCCTAACCCCAACCCCTAACCCCAACCTTTAACCCCAAATCTAAACCTAACCCCAATCCCTAACCTGAATCCCTAACCCCAACCCCTAAACCCCAACCCCTAACCCCAAATCTAAACCTAACCCCAATCCCTAACCCCAAACCCTAACCCCAACCCCTAACCCCAACCCCTAACCCCAAATATAAACCTAACTCCAATCCCTAACCTCAATCCCTAACCCCAACCCCTAAACCCCAACCCCTAACCCCAAATCTAAACCTAACCCCAATCCCTAACCCCAAACCCTAACCCCAAATCTAAACCTAACCCCAACCCCTAAACCCCAACCCCTAAACCCAAATCTAAACCTAACCCCAACCCCTAACCCCAACGCCTAACCCCAAATCTAAACCTAACCCCAATCCCTAACCCCAACCCCTAACCCCAAACCCTAACCCCAACCCCTAACCCCAACCCCTAACCCCAAATCTAAACCTAACCCCAACCCCTAAACCCTAACCCCTATCCCCAAATTTAACCTAACCCCAATCCCTAACCCCAAACCCTAACCCCAACCCCTAACCCCAAATCTAAACCTAACCCCAACCCCTAACTCCAAATCTAAACCTAACCCCAATCCCTAACCCCAAACCCTAACCCCAAATCTAAACCTAACCCCAATCCCTAACCCCAAACCCTAACCCCAAATCTAAAACTAACCCCAATCCCTAACCCCAACCCCTAACCCCAACCCCTAACCCCAACCCCTAAACCCCAACCCCTAACCCCAAATCTAAACCTAACCCCAATCCCTAACCCCAACCCCTAACCCCAAATCTAAACCTAACCCCAATCCCTAACCCCAAACCCTAACCCCAAATTTAAAACTAACCCCAATCCCTAACTCCAAATCTAAACCTAACCCCAAACCCTAACCCCAACCCCTAACCCCAAATCTAAACCTAACCTCAACCCCTAACCCCAACCCCTAACCCCAACCCCTAACCCCAACCCCTAACCCCAAATATAAACCTAACCTCAACCCCTAACCCCAACCCCTAAACCCCAACCCCTAAACCCCAACCCCTAACCCCAAATCTAAACCTAACCCCAATCCCTAACCCCAAACCCTAACCCCAACCCCTAACCCCAAATCTAAACCTAACCCCAACCCCTAAACCCCAACCCCTAACCCCAAATCTAAACCTAACCCCAATCCCTAACCCCAAACCCTAACCCCAACCCCTAACCCCAACCCCTAACCCCAAATCTAAACCTAACCCGAACGCCTAACCCCAAATCTAAACCTAACTCCAATCCCTAACCTCAATCCCTAACCCCAACCCCTAAACCCCAACCCCTAACCCCAAATCTAAACCTAACCCCAATCCCTAACCCCAAACCCTAACCCCAAATCTAAACCTAACCCCAATCCCTAACCCCAAACCCTAACCCCAACCCCTAACCCCAAATCTAAACCTAACCCCAACCCCTAAACCCCAACCCCTAACCCCAAATCTAAACCTAACTCCAATCCCTAATCCCAAACCCTAACCCCAAATCTAAACCTAACCCCAACCCCTAACCCCAACCCCTAACCCCAACCCCTAAACCCCAACCCCTAACCCCAAATCTAAACCTAACTCCAATCCCTAACCCCAACCCCTAACCCCAAATCTAAACCTAACCCCAATCCCTAACCCCAAACCCTAACCCCAAATCTAAACCTAACCCCAACCCCTAAACCCAACCCCTAACCCCAACCCCTAAACCCCAACCCCTAACCCCAAATCTAAACCTAACTCCAATCCCTAACCCCAACCCCTAACCCCAAATCTAAACCTAACCCCAATCCCTAACCCCAAACCCTAACCCCAAATCTAAACCTAACCCCAATCCCTAAACCCAAAACCTAACCCCAAATCTAAACCTAAACTCAACCCCTAACCCCAACCCCTAACCCCAACCCCTAAACCCCAACCCCTAACCCCAAATCTAAACCTAACCCCAACCCCTAAACCCCAAACCCTAACCCCAACCCCTAACCCCAAATCTAAACCTAACCCCAACCCCTAAACCCCAACCCTTAACCCCAAATCTAAACCTAACCCCAATCCCTAACCCCAAATCCTAACCCCAACCCCTAACCCCAACCTTTAACCCCAAATCTAAACCTAACCCCAATCCCTAACCTGAATCCCTAACCCCAACCCCTAAACCCCAACCCCTAACCCCAAATCTAAACCTAACCCCAATCCCTAACCCCAAACCCTAACCCCAACCCCTAACCCCAACCCCTAACCCCAAATATAAACCTAACTCCAATCCCTAACCTCAATCCCTAACCCCAACCCCTAAACCCCAACCCCTAACCCCAAATCTAAACCTAACCCCAATCCCTAACCCCAAACCCTAACCCCAAATCTAAACCTAACCCCAACCCCTAAACCCCAACCCCTAAACCCAAATCTAAACCTAACCCCAACCCCTAACCCCAACGCCTAACCCCAAATCTAAACCTAACCCCAATCCCTAACCCCAACCCCTAACCCCAAACCCTAACCCCAACCCCTAACCCCAACCCCTAACCCCAAATCTAAACCTAACCCCAACCCCTAAACCCTAACCCCTATCCCCAAATTTAACCTAACCCCAATCCCTAACCCCAAACCCTAACCCCAACCCCTAACCCCAAATCTAAACCTAACCCCAACCCCTAACTCCAAATCTAAACCTAACCCCAATCCCTAACCCCAAACCCTAACCCCAAATCTAAACCTAACCCCAATCCCTAACCCCAAACCCTAACCCCAAATCTAAAACTAACCCCAATCCCTAACCCCAACCCCTAACCCCAACCCCTAACCCCAACCCCTAAACCCCAACCCCTAACCCCAAATCTAAACCTAACCCCAATCCCTAACCCCAACCCCTAACCCCAAATCTAAACCTAACCCCAATCCCTAACCCCAAACCCTAACCCCAAATTTAAAACTAACCCCAATCCCTAACTCCAAATCTAAACCTAACCCCAAACCCTAACCCCAACCCCTAACCCCAAATCTAAACCTAACCTCAACCCCTAACCCCAACCCCTAACCCCAACCCCTAACCCCAACCCCTAACCCCAAATATAAACCTAACCTCAACCCCTAACCCCAACCCCTAAACCCCAACCCCTAACCCCAACCCCTAACCTCAACCCCTAACCCCAAATCTAAACCTAACCCCAACCCCTAACCCCAAATCTAAGCCTAACCCCAATCCCTAACCCCAATCCCTAACCCCAACCCCTAAACCCCAACCCCTAATCCCAAATCTAAACCTAACCCCAACCCCTAAACCCCAACCCCTAACCCCAAATCTAAACGTAACCCCAACCCCTAACCCCAACCCCTAACCCCAAATCTAAACCTAACCCCAGTCCCTACCCCAAATCTAAACCTAACCCCAATCCCTAACCCCAATCCCTAACACCAACCCCTAACCCCAAATCTAAACCTAACCCCAATCCCTAACCCCAATCCTTAATCCCAAACCCTAACCCCAACCCCTAAACCCAAATCTAAACCTAACCCCAATACCTAACCCCAAACCCTAACCCCAAATCTAAACCTAACCCCAACCCCTAAACCCCAACCCCTAACCCCAAATCTAAACCTAACCACAACCCCTAACCCCAACCCCTAACCCCAAATCTAAACCTAACCTCAACCCCTAACCCCAACCCCTAACCCCAACCCCTAACCCCAACCCCTAAACCCCAACCCCTAACCCCAAATCTAAACCTAACCCCAATCCCTAACCCCAAACCCTAACCCTAACACCTAACACCAAATCTAAACCTAACCCCAACCCCTAAACCCCAACCCCTAACCCCAAATCTAAACCTAACCCCAATCCCTAACCCCAACCCCTAACCCCAAAACTAAACCTAACCCCAATCCCTAACCCCAATCCATAACCTCAACCCCCAACCCCAAATCTAAACCTAACCCCAAATCTAAACCTAACCCCAATCCCTAACCCCAAAACCTAACCCCAACCCCTAACCCCAAATCTAAACCTAACCCCAACCCCTAACTCCAAATCTAAACCTAACCCCAATCCCTAACCCCAAACCCTAACCCCAAATCTAAACCTAACCCCAATCCCTAACCCCAAACCCTAACCCCAAATCTAAACCTAACCTCAACACCTAACGCCAACCCCTAACCCCAACCCCTAACCCCAACCCCTAACCCCAAATCTAAACCTAACCTCAACCCCTAACCCCAACCCCTAACCCCAAATCTAAACCTAACCCCAACCCCTAAACCCCAACCCCTAACCCCAACCCCTAACCCCAACCCCTAACCCCAAATCTAAACCTAACCTCAACCCCTAACCCCAAATCTAAACCTAACCCCAATCCCTAACCCCAATCCCTAACCCCAACCCCTAAACCCCAACCCCTAACCCCAAATCTAAACCTAACCCCAACCCCTAAACCTCAACCCCTAACCCCAAATCTAAACCTAACCCCAACCCCTAACCCCAACCCCTAACCCCAAATCTAAACCTAACCCCAATCCCTAACCCCAAATCTAATCCTAACCCCAATCCCTAACCCCAATTCCTAACCCCAACCCCTAACCCCAAATCTAAACCTAACCCCAATCCCTAACCCCAATCCCTAATCCCAAACCCTAACCCCAACCCCTAAACCCAAATCTAAACCTAACCCCAATACCTAACCCCAAACCCTAACCCCAAATCTAAACCTAACCCCAACCCCTAAACCCCAACCCCTAACCCCAAATCTAAACCTAACCTCAACCCCTAACCCCAACCCCTAACCCCAACCCCTAACCCCAACTACTAAACCCCAACCCCTAAACCCAAATCTAAACCTAACCCCAAACCCTAACCCTAACCCCTAACCCCAAATCTAAACCTAACCCCAACCCCTAAACCCCAACCGCTAACCCCAAATCTAAACCTAACCCCAATCCCTAACCCCAACCCCTAACCCCAAATCTAAACCTAACCCCAATCCCTAACCCCAATCCATAACCCCAACCCCCAACCCCAAATCTAAACCTAACCCCAAATCTAAACCTAACCCCAATCCCTAACCCCAAACCCTAACCCCAACCCCTAACCACAAATCTAAACCTAACCCCAACCCCTAACTCCAAATCTAAACCTAACCCCAATCCCTAACCCCAAACCCTAACCCCAAATCTAAACCTAACCCCAATCCCTAACCCCAAACCCTAACCCCAAATCTAAACCTAACCCCAATCCCTAACCCCAACCCCTAACCCAAACCCCTAACCCCAACCCCTAAACCCCAATCCCTAACTCCAATACTAAACCTAAACCCCAAACACTAACCCCAACCCCTAACCCCAAATCTAAACCTAACCTCAACCCCTAACCCCAACCCCTATCCCCAACCCCTAACCCCAACCCCTAACCCCAAATCTAAACCTAACCTCAACCCCTAACCCCAACCCCTTACCCCAAATCTAAACCTAACCCCAACCCCTAAACCCCAACCCCTAACCCCAACCCCTAACCCCAAATCTAAACCTAACCCCAACCCCTAACCCCAAATCTAAACCTAACCCCAATCCCTAACCCCAATCCCTAACCCCAACCCCTAAACCCCAAACCCTAACCCCAAATCTAAACCTAACCCCAACCCCTAACCCCAACCCCTAACCCCAAATCTAAACCTAACCCCAATCCCTAACCCCAAACCCTAACCCCAAATCTAAACCTAACCCCAACCCCTAACCCCAACCCCTAACTCCAAATCTAAACCTAACCCCAACCCCTAACCCCAAACCCTAACCCCAAATCTAAACCTAACCCCAATACCTAACCCCAAACCCTAACCCCAAATCTAAACCTAACCCCAACCCCTAAACCCCAACCCCTAACCCCAAATCTAAACCTAACCTCAACCCCTAACCCCAACCCCTAACCCCAAATCTAAACCTAACCTCAACCCCTAACCCCAACCCCTAACCCCAACCCCTAACCCCAATCCCTAACCCCAACCCCTAACCCCAAATTTAAACCTAACCCCAATCCCTAACCCCAATCCCTAACCCCAAACCCTAACCCCAAATCTAAACCTAACCCCAATCCCTAACCCCAACCCCTATCCCCAACCCCTAACCCCAACCCCTAAACCCCAACCCCTAACCCCAAATCTAAACCTAACCCCAACCCCTAACCCCAAATCTAAACCTAACCCCAACCCCTAACCCCAAACCCTAACCCCAAATTTAAAACTAACCCCAATCCCTAACTCCAAATCTAAACCTAACCCCAAACCCTAACCCCAACCCCTAACCCCAAATCTAAACCTAACCTCAACCCCTAACCCCAACCCCTAACCCCAAATCTAAACCTAACCTCAACCCCTAACCCCAACCCCTAACCCCAACCCCTAACCCCAATCCCTAACCCCAACCCCTAACCCCAAATTTAAACCTAACCCCAATCCCTAACCCCAATCCCTAACCCCAAACCCTAACCCCAAATCTAAACCTAACCACAATCCCTAACCCCAACCCCTAACCCCAACCCCTAACCCCAACCCCTAAACCCCAACCCCTAACCCCAAATCTAAACCTAACCCCAACCCCTAACCCCAAATCTAAACCTAACCCCAACCCCTAACCCCAAACCCTAACCCCAAATTTAAAACTAACCCCAATCCCTAACTCCAAATCTAAACCTAACCCCAAACCCTAACCCCAACCCCTAACCCCAAATCTAAACCTAACCTCAACCCCTAACCCCAACCCCTAACCCCAACCCCTAACCCCAACCCCTAACCCCAAATCTAAACCTAACCTCAACCCCTAACCCCAACCTTTAACCCCAAATCTAAACCTAACCCCAACCCCTAAACCCCAACCCCTAACCCCAACCCCTAACCCCAACACCTAACCCGAAATCTAAACCTAACACCAACCCCTAACCCCAAATCTAAACCTAACCCCAATCCCTAACCCCAATCCCTAACCCCAACCCCTAAACCCCAACCCCTAACCCCAAATCTAAACCTAACCCCAACCCCTAAACCCCAACCCCTAACCCCAAATCTAAACCTAACCCCAACCCCTAACCCCAACCCCTAACCCCAAATCTAAACCTAACCCCAATCCCTAACCCCAAATCTAATCCTAACCCCAATCCCTAACCCCAATCCCTAACCCCAACCCCTAACCCCAATTCTAAACCTAACCCCAATCCCTAACCCCAAACCCTAACCCCAACCCCTAACCCCAACCCCTAAACCCCAATCCCTAACTCCAATACTAAACCTAAACCCCAACCCCTAACCCCAACCCCTAACCCCAAATCTAAACCTAACCTCAACCCCTAACCCCAACCCCTAACCCCAACCCCTAACCCCAAATCTAAACCTAACCTCAACCCCTAACCCCAACCCCTTACCCCAAATCTAAACCTAACCCCAACCCCTAAACCCCAACCCCTAACCCCAACCCCTAACCCCAACCCCTAACCCCAAATCTAAACCTAACCCCAACCCCTAACCCCAAATCTAAACCTAACCCCAACCCCTAACCCCAACCCCTAACCCCAAATCTAAACCTAACCCCAATCCCTAACCCCAAATCTAATCCTAACCCCAATCCCTAACCCCAATCCCTAACCCCAACCCCTAACCCCAAATCTAAACCTAACCCCAATCCCTAACCCCAAACCCTAACCCCAACCCCTAACCCCAACCCCTAAACCCCAATCCCTAACTCCAATACTAAACCTAAACCCCAACCCCTAACCCCAACCCCTAACCCCAAATCTAAACCTAACCTCAACCCCTAACCCCAACCCCTAACCCCAACCCCTAACCCCAAATCTAAACCTAACCTCAACCCCTAACCCCAACCCCTTACCCCAAATCTAAACCTAACCCCAACCCCTAAACCCCAACCCCTAACCCCAACCCCTAACCCCAACCCCTAACCCCAAATCTAAACCTAACCCCAACCCCTAACCCCAAATCTAAACCTAACCCCAATCCCTAACCCCAATCCCTAACCCCAACCCCTAAACCCCAACCCCTAACCCCAAATCTAAACCTAACCCCAACCCCTAACCCCAACCCCTAACCCCAAATCTAAACCTAACCACAATCCCTAACCCCAAACCCTAACCCCAAATCTAAACCTAACCCCAACCCCTAACCCCAACCCCTAACCCCAAATCTAAACCTAACCCCAACCCCTAACCCCAACCCCTAACCCCAAATCTAAACCTAACCTCAACCCCTAACCCCAACCCCTAACCCCAAATCTAAACCTAACCTCAACCCCTAACCCCAACCCCTAACCCCAACCCCTAACCCCAACCCCTAAACCCCAACCCCTAACCCCAAATCTAAACCTAACCCCAAACCCTAACCCCAACCCCTAACCCCAAATCTAAACCTAACCCCAACCCCTAAACCCCAACCCCTAACCCCAAATCTAAACCTAACCTCAACCCCTAACCCCAACCCCTAACCCCAAATCTAAACCTAACCTCAACCCCTAACCCCAACCCCTAACCCCAACCCTTAACCCCAACCCCTAAACCCCAACCCCTAACCCCAAATCTAAACCTAACCCCAATCCCTAACCCCAAACCCTAACCCCAACCCCTAACCCCAAATCTAAACCTAACCCCAATCCCTAACACCAAACCCTAACCCTAACCCCTAACCCCAAATCTAAACCTAACCCCAACCCCTAAACCCCAACCCCTAACCCCAAATCTAAACCTAACCCCAATCCCTAACCCCAATCCATAACCACAACCCCCAACCCCAAATCTAAACCTAACCCCAAATCTAAACCTGACCCCAATCCCTAACCCCAAACCCTAACCCCAACCCCTAACCCCAAATCTAAACCTAACCCCAACCCCTAACTCCAAATCTAAACCTAACCCCAATCCCTAACCCCAAACCCTAAACCCAAATCTAAACCTAACCCCAATCCCTAACCCCAATCCCTAACCCCAACCCCTAAACCCCAACCCCTAACCCCAAATCTAAACCTAACCCCAACCCCTAACCCCAACCCCTAACCCCAAATCTAAACCTAACCACAACCCCTAACCCCAACCCCTAACCCCAAATCTAAACCTAACCACAATCCCTAACCCCAAACCCTAACCCCAAATCTAAACCTAACCCCAACTCCTAACCCCAACCCCTAACCCCAAATCTAAACCTAACCCCAACCCCTAACCCCAACCCCTAACCCCAAATCTAAACCTAACCTCAACCCCTAACCCCAACCCCTAACCCCAAATCTAAACCTAACCTCAACCCCTAACCCCAACCCCTAACCCCAACCCCTAACCCCAACCCCTAAACCCCAACCCCTAACCCCAAATCTAAACCTAACCCCAAACCCTAACCCCAACCCCTAACCCCAAATCTAAACCTAACCCCAACCCCTAAACCCCAACCCCTAACCCCAAATCTAAACCTAACCTCAACCCCTAACCCCAACCCCTAACCCCAAATCTAAACCTAACCTCAACCCCTAACCCCAACCCCTAACCCCAACCCTTAACCCCAACCCCTAAACCCCAACCCCTAACCCCAAATCTAAACCTAACCCCAATCCCTAACCCCAAACCCTAACCCCAACCCCTAACCCCAAATCTAAACCTAACCCCAATCCCTAACACCAAACCCTAACCTTAACCCCTAACCCCAAATCTAAACCTAACCCCAACCCCTAAACCCCAACCCCTAACCCCAAATCTAAACCTAACCCCAATCCCTAACCCCAATCCATAACCACAACCCCCAACCCCAAATCTAAACCTAACCCCAAATCTAAACCTGACCCCAATCCCTAACCCCAAACCCTAACCCCAACCCCTAACCCCAAATCTAAACCTAACCCCAACCCCTAACTCCAAATCTAAACCTAACCCCAATCCCTAACCCCAAACCCTAACCCCAAATCTAAACCTAACCCCAATCCCTAACCCCAAACCCTAACCCCAAATCTAAAACTAACCCCAATCCCTAACCCCAACCCCTAACCCTAACCCCTAACCCCAACCCCTAAACCCCAACCCCTAACCCCAAATCTAAACCTAACCCCAATCCCTAACCCCAACCCCTAACCCCAAATCTAAACCTAACCCCAATCCCTAACCCCAAACCCTAACCCCAAATTTAAAACTAACCCCAATCCCTAACTCCAAATCTAAACCTAACCCCAAACCCTAACCCCAACCCCTAACCCCAAATCTAAACCTAACCTCAACACCTAACCCCAACCCCTAACCCCAATCCATAACCCCAACCCCTAACCCCAAATCTAAACCTAACCTCAACCCCTAACCCCAACCCCTAACCCCAAATCTAAACCTAACCCCAACCCCTAAACCCCAACCCCTAACCCCAACCCCTAACCCCAACCCCTAACCCCAAATCTAAACCTAACCCCAACCCCTAACCCCAAATCTAAACCTAACCCCAATCCCTAACCCCAATCCCTAACCCCAACCCCTAAACCCCAACCCCTAACCCCAAATCTAAACCTAACCCCAACCCCTAAACCCCAACCCCTAACCCCAAATCTAAACCTAACCCCAACACCTAACCCCAACCCCTAACCCCAAATCTAAACCTAACCCCAATCCCTAACCCCAAATCTAATCCTAACCCCAATCCCTAACCCCAATCCCTAACCCCAACCCCTAACCCCAAATCTAAACCTAACCCCAATCCCTAACCCCAAACCCTAACCCCAACCCCTAACCCCAACCCCTAAACCCCAATCCCTAACTCCAATACTAAACCTAAACCCCAACCCCTAACCCCAACCCCTAACCCCAAATCTAAACCTAACCTCAACCCCTAACCCCAACCCCTAACCCCAATCCCTAACCCCAAATCTAAACCTAACCTCAACCCCTAACCCCAACCCCTTACCCCAAATCTAAACCTAACCCCAACCCCTAAACCCCAACCCCTAACCCCAACCCCTAACCCCAACCCCTAACCCCAAATCTAAACCTAACCCCAACCCCTAAGCCCAAATCTAAACCTAACCCCAACCCCTAACCCCAACCCCTAACCCCAAATCTAAACCTAACCCCAATCCCTAACCCCAAATCTAATCCTAACCCCAATCCCTAACCCCAATCCCTAACCCCAACCCCTAACCCCAAATCTAAACCTAACCCCAATCCCTAACCCCAAACCCTAACCCCAACCCCTAACCCCAACCCCTAAACCCCAATCCCTAACTCCAATACTAAACCTAAACCCCAACCCCTAACCCCAACCCCTAACCCCAAATCTAAACCTAACCTCAACCCCTAACCCCAACCCCTAACCCCAACCCCTAACCCCAAATCTAAACCTAACCTCAACCCCTAACCCCAACCCCTTACCCCAAATCTAAACCTAACCCCAACCCCTAAACCCCAACCCCTAACCCCAACCCCTAACCCCAACCCCTAACCCCAAATCTAAACCTAACCCCAACCCCTAACCCCAAATCTAAACCTAACCCCAATCCCTAACCCCAATCCCTAACCCCAACCCCTAAACCCCAACCCCTAACCCCTAATCTAAACCTAACCCCAACCCCTAACCCCAACCCCTAACCCCAAATCTAAACCTAACCACAATCCCTAACCCCAAACCCTAACCCCAAATCTAAACCTAACCCCAACCCCTAACCCCAACCCCTAACCCCAACCCCTAACCCCAACCCCTAAACCCCAACCCCTAACCCCAAATCTAAACCTAACCCCAACCCCTAAACCCCAACCCCTAACCCCAAATCTAAACCTAACCCCAACACCTAACCCCAACCCCTAACCCCAAATCTAAACCTAACCCCAATCCCTAACCCCAAATCTAATCCTAACCCCAATCCCTAACCCCAATCCCTAACCCCAACCCCTAACCCCAAATCTAAACCTAACCCCAATCCCTAACCCCAAACCCTAACCCCAACCCCTAACCCCAACCCCTAAACCCCAATCCCTAACTCCAATACTAAACCTAAACCCCAACCCCTAACCCCAACCCCTAACCCCAAATCTAAACCTAACCTCAACCCCTAACCCCAACCCCTAACCCCAACCCCTAACCCCAAATCTAAACCTAACCTCAACCCCTAACCCCAACCCCTTACCCCAAATCTAAACCTAACCCCAACCCCTAAACCCCAACCCCTAACCCCAACCCCTAACCCCAACCCCTAACCCCAAATCTAAACCTAACCCCAACCCCTAAGCCCAAATCTAAACCTAACCCCAACCCCTAACCCCAACCCCTAACCCCAAATCTAAACCTAACCCCAATCCCTAACCCCAAATCTAATCCTAACCCCAATCCCTAACCCCAATCCCTAACCCCAACCCCTAACCCCAAATCTAAACCTAACCCCAATCCCTAACCCCAAACCCTAACCCCAACCCCTAACCCCAACCCCTAAACCCCAATCCCTAACTCCAATACTAAACCTAAACCCCAACCCCTAACCCCAACCCCTAACCCCAAATCTAAACCTAACCTCAACCCCTAACCCCAACCCCTAACCCCAACCCCTAACCCCAAATCTAAACCTAACCTCAACCCCTAACCCCAACCCCTTACCCCAAATCTAAACCTAACCCCAACCCCTAAACCCCAACCCCTAACCCCAACCCCTAACCCCAACCCCTAACCCCAAATCTAAACCTAACCCCAACCCCTAACCCCAAATCTAAACCTAACCCCAATCCCTAACCCCAATCCCTAACCCCAACCCCTAAACCCCAACCCCTAACCCCAAATCTAAACCTAACCCCAACCCCTAACCCCAACCCCTAACCCCAAATCTAAACCTAACCACAATCCCTAACCCCAAACCCTAACCCCAAATCTAAACCTAACCCCAACCCCTAACCCCAACCCCTAACCCCAAATCTAAACCTAACCCCAACCCCTAACCCCAAATCTAAACCTAACCTCAACCCCTAACCCCAACCCCTAACCCCAAATCTAAACCTAACCTCAACCCCTAACCCCAACCCCTAACCCCAACCCCTAACCCCAACCCCTAAACCCCAACCCCTAACCCCAAATCTAAACCTAACCCCAAACCCTAACCCCAACCCCTAACCCCAAATCTAAACCTAACCCCAACCCCTAAACCCCAACCCCTAACCCCAAATCTAAACCTAACCTCAACCCCTAACCCCAACCCCTAACCCCAAATCTAAACCTAACCTCAACCCCTAACCCCAACCCCTAACCCCAACCCCTAACCCCAACCCCTAAACCCCAACCCCTAACCCCAAATCTAAACCTAACCCCAATCCCTAACCCCAAACCCTAACCCCAACCCCTAACCCCAAATCTAAACCTAACCCCAACCCCTAAACCCCAACCGCTAACCCCAAATATAAACCTAACCCCAATCCCTAACCCCAACCCCTAACCCCAAATTTAAACCTAACCCCAATCCCTAACCCCAATCCCTAACCCCAAACCCTAACCCCAAATCTAAAACTAACCCCAATCCCTAACCCCAACCCCTAACCCCAACCCCTAAACCCCAACCCCTAAACCCAAATCTAAACCTAACCCCAATCCCTAACCCCAACCCCTAACTTCAAATCTAAACCTAACCCCAACCCCTAAACCACAACCCCTAACCCCAACCCCTAACCCCAACCCCTAAACCCCAACCCCTAACCCCAAATCTAAACCTAACCCCAATCCCTAACCCCAAACCCTAACCCCAACCCCTAACCCCAAATCTAAACCTAACCCCAACCCCTAAACCCCAACCCCTAACCCCAAATCTAAACCTAACCCCAATCCCTAACCCCAACCCCTAACCCCAAATTTAAACCTAACCCCAATCCCTAACCCCAATCCCTAACCCCAAACCCTAACCCCAACCCCTAACCCCAAATCTAAACCTAACCCCAACCCCTAACTACAAATCTAAACCTAACCCGAATCCCTAACCCCAAACCCTAACCCCAAATCTAAACCTAACCCCAATCCCTAACCCCAACCCCTAGCCTCAACCCCTAAACCCAAATCTAAACCTAACCCCAATCCCTAACCCCAACCCCTAACCCCAACCCCTAACCCCAACCCCTAAATCCCAGTCCCTAACTCCAAATCTAAACCTAACCCCAACCCCTAACCCCAACCCCTAACCCCAAATCTAAACCTAACCCCAACCCCTAAACCCCAACCCCTAACCCCAAATCTAAACCTAACCCCAATCCCTAACCCAAAGCCCTAACCCTAACCCCTAACCCCAAATCTAAACCTAACCCCAACCCCTAAACCCCAACCCCTAACCCCAAATCTAAACGTAACCCCAATCCCTAACCCCAATCCATAACCCCAACCCCCAACCCCAAATCTAAACCTAACCCCAAATCTAAACCTAACCCCAATCCCTAACCCCAAACCCTAACCCCAACCCCTAACCCCAAATCTAAACCTAACCCCAACCCCTAACTCCAAATCTAAACCTAACCCCAATCCCTAACCCCAAACCCTAACCCCAAATCTAAACCTAACCCCAATCCCTAACCCCAATCCCTAACCCCAAATCTAAAACTAACCCCAATCCCTAACCCCAACCCCTAACCCCAACCCCTAACCCCAACCCCTAAACCCCAACCCCTAACCCCAAATCTAAACCTAACCCCAATCCCTAACCCCAAACCCTAACCCCAAATCTAAACCTAACCCCAATCCCTAACCCCAAACCCTAACCCCAAATTTAAAACTAACCCCAATCCCTAACTCCAAATCTAAACCTAAACCCAAACCCTAACCCCAACCCCTATCCCCAAATCTAAACCTAACCTCAACACCTAACCCCAACCCCTAACCCCAACCCCTAACCCCAACCCCTAACCCCAAATCTAAACCTAACCTCAACCCCTAACCCCAACCCCTAACCCCAAATCTAAACCTAACCCCAACCCCTAAACCCCAACCCCTAACCCCAACCCCTAACCCCAACCCCTAACCCCAAATCTAAACCTAACCCAACCCCTAATCCCAAATCTAAACCTAACCCCAAACCCTAACCCCAATCCCTAACCCCAACCCCTAAACCCCATCCCCTAACCCCAAATCTAAACCTAACCCTAACCCCTAAACCCCAACCCCTAACCCCAAATCTAAACCTAACCCCAACCCCTAACCCCAACCCCTAACCCCAAATCTAAACCTAACCCCAATCCCTAACCCCAAATCTAATCCTAACCCCAATCCCTAACCCCAATCCCTAACCCCAACACCTAACCCCAAATCTAAACCTAACCCCAATCCCTAACCCCAACCCCTAACCCCAACCCCTAACCCCAACCCCTAAACCCCAATCCCTAACTCCAATACTAAACCTAAACCCCAACCCCTAACCCCAACCCCTAACCCCAAATCTAAACCTAACCTCAACCCCTAACCCCAACCCCTAACCCCAACCCCTAACCCCAAACCCTAACCCCAAATCTAAACCTAACCCCAACCCCTAACCCCAACCCCTAACCCCAAATCTAAACCTAACCCCAACCCCTAACCCCAACCCCTAACCCCAAATCTAAACCTAACCTCAACCCCTAACCCCAACCCCTAACCCCAAATCTAAACCTAACCTCAACCTCTAACCCCAACCCCTAACCCCAACCCCTAACCCCAACCCCTAAACCCCAACCCCTAACCCCAAATCTAAACCTAACCCCAATACCTAACCCCAAACCCTAACCCCAAATCTAAACCTAACCCCAACCTCTAAACCCCAACCCCTAACCCCAAATCTAAACCTAACCTCAACCCCTAACCCCAACCCCTAACCCCAAATCTAAACCTAACCTCAACCCCTAACCCCAACCCCTAACCCCAACCCCTAACCCCAACCCCTAAACCCCAAGCCCTAACCCCAAATCTAAACCTAACCCCAATCCCTAACCCCAACCCCTAACCCCAAATCTAAACCTAACCCCAATCCCTAACCCCAATCCATAACCCCAACCCCCAACCCCAAATCTAAACCTAACCCCAAATCTAAACCTAACCCCAATCCCTAACCCCAAACCCTAACCCCAACCCCTAACCACAAATCTAAACCTAACCCCAACCCCTAACTCCAAATCTAAACCTAACCCCAATCCCTAACCCCAAACCCTAACCCCAAATCTAAACCTAACCCCAATCCCTAACCCCAAACCCTAACCCCAAATCTAAACCTAACCCCAATCCCTAACCCCAATCCCTAATCCCAAACCCTAACCCCAACCCCTAAACCCAAATCTAAACCTAACCCCAACCCCTAACCCCAAACACTAACCCCAAATCTAAACCTAACCCCAACCCCTAAACCCCAAACCCTAACCCCAAATCTAAACCTAACCCCAACCCCTAACCCCAACCCCTAACCCCAAATCTAAACCTAACCTCAACCCCTAACCCCAACCCCTAACCCCAACCCCTAACCCCAACCACTAAACCCCAACACCTAACCCCAAATCTAAACCTAACCCCAATCCCTAACCCCAAACCCTAACCCTAACCCCTAACCCCAAATCTAAACCTAACCCCAACCCCTAAACCCCAACCCCTAACCCCAAATCTAAACCTAACCCCAATCCCTAACCCCAACCCCTAACCCCAAATCTAAACCTAACCCCAATCCCTAACCCCAATCCATAACCCCAACCCCCAACCCCAAATCTAAACCTAACCCCAAATCTAAACCTAACCCCAATCTTTAACCCCAAACCCTAACCCCAACCCCTAACCACAAATCTAAACCTAACCCCAACCCCTAACCCCAAATCTAAACCTAACCCCAATCCCTAACCCCAAACCCTAACCCCAAATCTAAACCTAAACCCAATCCCTAACCCCAACCCCTAACCCCAACCCCTAACCCCAACCCCTAAACCCCAATCCCTAACTCCAATACTAAACCTAAACCCCAACCCCTAACCACAACCCCTAACCCCAAATCTAAACCTAACCTCAACCCCTAACCCCAACCCCTAACCCCAACCCCTAACCCCAACCCCTAACCCCAAATCTAAACCTAACCTCAACCCCTAACCCCAACCCCTTACCCCAAATCTAAACCTAACCCCAACCCCTAAACCCCAACCCCTAACCCCAACCCCTAACCCCAACCCCTAACCCCAAATCTAAACCTAACCCCAACCCCTAAACCCAAATCTAAACCTAACCCCAATCCCTAACCCCAATCCCTAACCCCAACCCCTAAACCCCAACCCCTAACCCCAAATCTAAACCTAACCCCAACCCCTAACCCCAACCCCTAACCCCAAATCTAAACCTAACCCCAATCCCTAACCCCAAACCCTAACCCCAAATCTAAACCTAACCCCAACCCCTAACCCCAACCCCTAACCCCAAATCTAAACCTAACCCCAACCCCTAACCCCAACCCCTAACCCCAAATCTAAACCTAACCCCAATACCTAACCCCAAACCCTAACCCCAAATCTAAACCTAACCCCAACCCCTAAACCCCAACCCCTAACCCCAAATCTAAACCTAACCTCAACCCCTAACCCCAACCCCTAACCCCAAATCTAAACCTAACCTCAACCCCTAACCCCAACCCCTAACCCCAACCCCTAACCCCAAACCCTAAACCCCAACCCCTAACCCCAAATCTAAACCTAACCCCAATCCCTAACCCCAAACCCTAACCCCAACCCCTAACCCCAAATCTAAACCTAACCCCAACCCCTAAACCCCAACCGCTAACCCCAAATCTAAACCTAACCCCAATCCCTAACCCCAACCCCTAACCCCAAATATAAACCTAACCCCAATCCCTAACCCCAATCCCTAACCCCAAACCCTAACCCCAAATCTAAAACTAACCCCAATCCCTAACCCCAACCCCTAACCCCAACCCCTAATACCAACCCCTAAACCCCAACCCCTAATCCCAAATCTAAACCTAACCCCAATCCCTAACCCCAAACCCTAACCCTAACCCCTAACCCCAAATCTAAACATAACCCCAACCCCTAAACCCCAACCCCTAACCCCAAATCTAAACCTAACCCCAATCCCTAACCCCAATCCCTAACCCCAACCCCCAACCCCAAATCTAAACCTAACCCCAAATCTAAACCTAACCCCAATCCCTAACCCCAAACCCTAACCCCAACCCCTAACCCCAAATCTAAACCTAACCCCAACCCCTAACTCCAAATCTAAACCTAACCCCAATCCCTAACCCCAAACCCTAACCCCAAATCTAAACCTAACCCCAATCCCTAACTCCAAACCCTAAACCCAAATCTAAAACTAACCCCAATCCCTAACCCCAACCCCTAACCCAAACCCCTAACCCCAACCCCTAAACCCCAACCCCTAACCCCAAATCTAAACCTAACCCCAATCCCTAACCCCAACCCCTAACCCCAAATCTAAACCTAACCCCAATCCCTAACCCCAAACCCTAACCCCAAATTTAAAACTGACCCCAATCCCTAACTCCAAATCTAAACCTAACCCCAAACCCTAACCCCAACCCCTAACCCCAAATCTAAACCTAACCTCAACATCTAACCCCAACCCCTAACCCCAACCCCTAACCCCAACCCCTAACCCCAAATCTAAACCTAACCTCAACCCCTAACCCCAACCCCTAAACCCAAATCTAAACCTAACCCCAACCCCTAAACCCCAACCCCTAACCCCAACCCCTAACCCCAACCCCTAACCCCAAATCTAAACCTAACCCCAACCCCTAACCCCAAATCTAAACCTAACCCCAATCCCTAACCCCAATCCCTAACCCCAACCCCTAAACCCCAACCCCTAACCCCAAATCTAAACCTAACCCCAACCCCTAAACCCCAACCCCTAACCCCAAATCTAAACCTAACCCCAACCCCTAACCCCAACCCCTAACCCCAAATCTAAACCTAACCCCAATCCCTAACCCCAAATCTAATCCTAACCCCAATCCCTAACCCCAATCCCTAACCCCAACCCCTAACCCCAAATCTAAACCTAACCCCAACCCCTAACCCCAATCCCTAATCCCAAAACCTAACCCCAACCCCTAACTCCAAATCTAAACCTAACCCCAATACCTAACCCCAAACCCTAACCCCAAATCTAAACCTAACCCCAACCCCTAAACCCCAACCCCTAACCCCAAATCTAAACCTAACCCCAACCCCTAACCCCAACCCCTAACCCCAAATCTAAACCTAACCTCAACCCCTAACCCCAACCCCTAACCCCAACCCCTAACCCCAACCACTAAACCCCAACCCCTAACCCCAAATCTAAACCTAACCCCAATCCCTAACCCCAAACCCTAACCCTAACCCCTAACCCCAAATCTAAACCTAACCCCAACCCCTAAACCCCAACCCCTAACCCCAAATCAAAACCTAACCCCAATCCCTAACCCCAACCCCTAACCCCAAATCTAAACCTAACCCCAATCCCTAACCCCAATCCATAACCCCAACCCCCAACCCCAAATCTAAACCTAACCCCAAATCTAAACCTAACCCCAATCCCTAACCCCAAACCCTAACCCCAACCCCTAACCCCAAATCTAAACCTAAGCCCAACCCCTAACTCCAAATCTAAACCTAACCCCAATCCCTAACCCCAAACCCTAACCCCAAATCTAAACCTAACCCCAATCCCTAACCCCAACCCCTAACCCCAACCCCTAACCCCAACCCCTAAACCCCAATCCCTAACTCCAATACTAAACCTAAACCCCAACCCCTAACCCCAACCCCTAACCCCAAATCTAAACCTAACTTCAACCCCTAACCCCAACCCCTAACCCCAACCCCTAACCCCAACCCCTAACCCCAAATCTAAACCTAACCTCAACCCCTAACCCCAACCCCTTACCCCAAATCTAAACCTAACCCCAACCCCTAAACCCCAACCCCTAACCCCAACCCCTAACCCCAACCCCTAACCCCAAATCTAAACCTAACCCCAACCCCTAACCCCAAATCTAAACCTAACCCCAATCCCTAACCCCAATCCCTAACCCCAACCCCTAAACCCCAACCCCTAACCCCAAATCTAAACCTAACCCCAACCCCTAACCCCAACCCCTAACCCCAAATCTAAACCTAACCCCAATCCCTAACCCCAAACCCTAACCCCAAATCTAAACCTAACCCCAACCCCTAACCCCAACCCCTAACCCCAAATCAAAACCTAACCCCAACCCCTAACCCCAACCCCTAACCCCAAATCTAAACCTAACCCCAATACCTAACCCCAAACCCTAACCCCAAATCTAAACCTAACCCCAACCCCTAAACCCCAACCCCTAACCCCAAATCTAAAAGTAACCTCAACCCCTAACCCCAACCCCTAACCCCAAATCTAAACCTAACCTCAACCCCTAACCCCAACCCCTAACCCCAACCCCTAACCCCAACCCCTAAACCCCAACCCCTAACCCCAAATCTAAACCTAACCCCAATCCCTAACCCCAAACCCTAACCCCAAACCCTAACCACAAATCTAAACCTAACCCCAACCCCTAAACCCCAACCGCTAACCCCAAATCTAAACCTAACCCCAATCCCTAACCCCAACCCCTAACCCCAAATTTAAACCTAACCCCAATCCCTAACCCCAATCCCTAACCCCAAACCCAAACCCCAAATCTAAAACTAACCCCAATCCCTAACCCCAACCCCTAACCCCAACCCCTAACCCCAACCCCTAAACCCCAACCCCTAACCCCAAATCTAAACCTAACCCCAATCCCTAACCCCAACCCCTAACCCCAAATCTAAACCTAACCCCAATCCCTAACCCCAAACCCTAACCCCAAATTTAAAACTAACCCCAATCCCTAATTCCAAATCTAAACCTAACCCCAAACCCTAACCCCAACCCCTAACCCCAAATCTAAACCTAACCTCAACCCCTAACCCCAACCCCTAACCCCAACCCCTAACCCCAACCCCTAACCCCAACCCCTAACCCCAAATCTAAACCTAACCTCAACCCCTAACCCCAACCCCTAACCCCAAATCTAAACCTAACCCCAACCCCTAAACCCCAACCCCTAACCCCAACCCCTAACCCCAACCCCTAACCCCAAATCTAAACCTAACCCCAACCCCTAACCCCAAATCTAAACCTAACCCCAATCCCTAACCCCAATCCCTAACCCCAACCCCTAAACCCCAACCCCTAACCCCAACCCCTAACCCCAACCCCTAACCCCAAATCTAAACCTAACCCCAACCCCTAACCCCAAATCTAAACCTAACCCCAATCCCTAACCCCAATCCCTAACCCCAACCCCTAAACCCCAACCCCTAACCCCAAATCTAAAGCTAACCCCAACCCCTAAACCCCAACCCCTAACCCCAAATCTAAACCTAACCCCAACCCCTAACCCCAACCCCTAACTCCAAATCTAAACCTAACCCCAACCCCTAACCCCAAATCTAATCCTAACCCCAATCTTTAACCCCAATCCCTAACCCCAACCCCTAACCCCAAATCTAAACCTAACCCCAATCCTTAACCCCAATCCCTAATTCCAAACCCTAACCCCAACCCCTAAACCCAAATCTAAACCTTACCCCAACCCCTAACCCCAACCCCTAACCCCAAATCTAAACCTAACCCCAACCCCTAACCCCAAATCTAAACCTAACCCCAATCCCTAACCCCAATCCCTAACCCCAACCCCTAAACCCCAACCCCTAACCCCAAATCTAAACCTAACCCCAACCCCTAACCCCAACCCCTAACCCCAAATCTAAACCTAACCCCAATCCCTAACCCCAAACCCTAACCCCAAATCTAAACCTAACCCCAACCCCTAACCCCAACCCCTAACCCCAAATCTAAACCTAACCCCAACCCCTAACCCCAACCCCTAACCCCAAATCTAAACCTAACCCCAATACCTAACCCCAAACCCTAACCCCAAATCTAAACCTAACCCCAACCCCTAAACCCCAACCCCTAACCCCAAATCTAAACCTAACCTCAACCCCTAACCCCAACCCCTAACCCCAAATCTAAACCTAACCTCAACCCCTAACCCCAACCCCTAACCCCAACCCCTAACCCCAACCCCTAAACCCCAACCCCTAACCCCAAATCTAAACCTAACCCCAATCCCTAACCCCAAACCCTAACCCCAAACCCTAACCACAAATCTAAACCTAACCCCAACCCCTAAACCCCAACCGCTAACCCCAAATCTAAACCTAACCCCAATCCCTAACCCCAACCCCTAACCCCAAATTTAAACCTAACCCCAATCCCTAACCCCAATCCCTAACACCAAACCCAAACCCCAAATCTAAAACTAACCCCAATCCCTAACCCCAACCCCTAACCCCAACCCCTAACCCCAACCCCTAAACCCCAACCCCTAACCCCAAATCTAAACCTAACCCCAATCCCTAACCCCAACCCCTAACCCCAAATCTAAACCTAACCCCAATCCCTAACCCCAAACCCTAACCCCAAATTTAAAACTAACCCCAATCCCTAATTCCAAATCTAAACCTAACCCCAAACCCTAACCCCAACCCCTAACCCCAAATCTAAACCTAACCTCAACCCCTAACCCCAACCCCTAACCCCAACCCCTAACCCCAACCCCTAACCCCAACCCCTAACCCCAAATCTAAACCTAACCTCAACCCCTAACCCCAACCCCTAACCCCAAATCTAAACCTAACCCCAACCCCTAAACCCCAACCCCTAACCCCAACCCCTAACCCCAACCCCTAACCCCAAATCTAAACCTAACCCCAACCCCTAACCCCAAATCTAAACCTAACCCCAATCCCTAACCCCAATCCCTAACCCCAACCCCTAAACCCCAACCCCTAACCCCAACCCCTAACCCCAACCCCTAACCCCAAATCTAAACCTAACCCCAACCCCTAACCCCAAATCTAAACCTAACCCCAATCCCTAACCCCAATCCCTAACCCCAACCCCTAAACCCCAACCCCTAACCCCAAATCTAAAGCTAACCCCAACCCCTAAACCCCAACCCCTAACCCCAAATCTAAACCTAACCCCAACCCCTAACCCCAACCCCTAACTCCAAATCTAAACCTAACCCCAACCCCTAACCCCAAATCTAATCCTAACCCCAATCTTTAACCCCAATCCCTAACCCCAACCCCTAACCCCAAATCTAAACCTAACCCCAATCCTTAACCCCAATCCCTAATTCCAAACCCTAACCCCAACCCCTAAACCCAAATCTAAACCTTACCCCAACCCCTAAACCCCAACCCCTAACCCCAAATCTAAACCTAACCCCAACCCCTAACCCCAACCCCTAACCCCAAATCTAAACCTAACCTCAACCCCTACCCCAACCCCTAACCCCAACCCCTAACCCCAACCCCTAAACCCCAACCCCTAACCCCAAATCTAAACCTAACCCCAAATCCTAACCCTAACCCCTAACCCCAAATCTAAACCTAACCCCAACCCCTAAACCCCAACCCCTAACCCCAAATCTAAACCTAACCCCAGTCCCTAACCCCAATCCATAACCCCAACCCCCAACCCCAAATCTAAACCTAACCCCAAATCTAAACCTAACCCCAATCCCTAACCCCAAACCCTAACCCCAACCCCTAACCCCAAATCTAAACCTAACCCCAAACCCTAACTCCAAATCTAAACCTAACCCCAATCCCTAACCCCAAACCCTAACCCCAAATCTAAACCTAACCCCAATCCCTAACCCCAAACCCTAACCCCAAATCTAAACCTAACCCCAATCCCTAACCCCAACCCCTAACCCCAACCCCTAAGCCCAACCCCTAAACCCCAGTCCCTAACTCCAAATCTAAACCTAAACCCCAATCCCTAACCCCAACCCCTAACCCCAAATCTAAACCTAACCCCAACCCCTAAACCCCAATCCCTAACCCCAATCCCTAACCCCAACCCCCAACCCCAAATCTAAACCTAACCCCAAATCTAAACCTAACCCCAATCCCTAACCCCAAACCCTAACCCCAACCCCTAACCCCAAATCTAAACCTAACCCCAACCCCTAACTCCAAATCTAAACCTAACCCCAATCCCTAACCCCAAACCCTAACCCCAAATCTAAACCTAACCCCAATCCCTAACCCCAACCCCTAACCTCAACCCCTAACCCCAAATCTAAACCTAACCCCAACCCCTAAACCCCAACCCCTAACCCCAAATCTAAACCTAACCCCAATCCCTAACCCCAAACCCTAACCCCAAATCTAAACCTAACCCCAATCCCTAACCCCAACCCCTAACCCCAACCCCTAACCCCAACCCCTAAACCCCAACCCCTAACCCCAAATCTAAACCTAACCCCAATCCCTAACCCCAAACCCTAACCCCAAATCTAAACCTAACCCCAATCCCTAACTCCAAATCTAAACCTAACCACAACCCCCTAACCCCAACCCCTAACCCCAAATCTAAACCTAACCCCAAACCCTAACCCCAACCCCTAACCCCAAATCTAAACCTAAACCCAACCCCTAAACCCCAACCCCTAACCCCAAATCTAAACCTAACCCCAATCCCTAACCCCAACCCCTAACCCCAAATCTAAACCTAACCCCAACCCCTAAACCCCAAACCCTAACCCCAAATCTAAACCTAACCCTAACCCCTAAACCCCAACCCCTAACCCCAAATAGAAACCTAACCCCAATCCCTAACCCCAAACCCTAACCCCAAATCTAAACCTAACCCCAATCCCTAACTCCAAATCTAAACCTAACCCCAACCCCTAACCCCAACCCCTAATCCCAAATCTAAACCTAACCTCAACCCCTAACCCCAACCCCTAACCCCAACCTCTAACCCCAACCCCTAACCCCAACCCCTAACCCCAAATATAAACCTAACCCCAACCCCTAAACCCCAACCCCTAACCCCAAATCTAAACCTAACCCCAACCCCTAAACCCCAACCCCTAACCCCAAATCTAAACCTAACCCCAAACCCTAACCCCAACCCCTAACCCCAAATCTAAACCTAACCCCAATCCCTAACTCCAAATCTAAACCTAACCCCAACCCCTAACCCCAACCCCTAACCCCAAATCTAAACCTAACCTCAACCCCTAACCCCAACCCCTAACCCCAACCCCTGACCCCAAATCTAAACCTAACCCCAACCCCTAAACCCCAACACCTAACCCCAAATCTAAACCTAACCCCAATCCCTAACCGCAACCCCTAACCCCAAATCTAAACCTAACCCCAATCCCTAACCCCTAACCCTAACCCCAAATATAAACCTAACCCCAACCCCTAACCCCAAATCTAAATCTAACCTCAACCCCTAACCACAACCTCTAACCCCAACCCCTAACCCCAACCCCTAACCCCAAATCTAAACCTAACCCCAATCCCTAACCCCAAAACCTAACCCCAAATCTAAACCTAATCCCAATCCCTAACCCCAACCCCTAACCCCAAATCTAAACCTAACCCCAGTCCCTAACCCCAATCCATAACCCCAACCCCCCTAACCCCAAATCTAAACCTAACCCCAATCCCTAACCGCAACCCCTAACCCCAAATCTAAACCTAACCCCAATCCCTAACCCCTAACCCTAACCCCAAATCTAAACCTAACCCCAACCCCTAACCCCAAATCTAAATCTAACCTCAACCCCTAACCACAACCCCTAACCCCAACCCCTAACCCCAACCCCTAACCCCAAATCTAAACCTAACCCCAAACCCTACCCCCAACCCCTAACCCCAAATCTAAACCTAACCCCAACCCCTAAACCCCAACCCCTAACCCCAAATCTAAACCTAATCCCAATCCCTAACCCCAACCCCTAACCCCAAATCTAAACCTAACCCCAGTCCCTAACCCCAATCCATAACCCCAACCCCCAACCCCAAATCTAAACCTAACCCCAAATCTAAACCTAACCCCAATCCCTAATCCCAAACCCTAACCCCAACCCCTAAACCCAAATCTAAACCAAACCCCAATACCTAACCCCAAACCCTACCCCAAATCTAAACCTAACCCCAACCCCTAAACCCCAACCCCTAACCCCAAATCTAAACCTAACCCCAACCCCTAACCCCAACCCCTAACCCCAAATCTAAACCTAACCTCAACCCCTACCCCAACCCCTAACCCCAACCCCTAACCCCAACCCCTAAACCCCAACCCCTAACCCCAAATCTAAACCTAACCCCAAACCCTAACCCTAACCCCTAACCCCAAATCTAAACCTAACCCCAACCCCTAAACCCCAACCCCTAACCCCAAATCTAAACCTAACGCCAGTCCCTAACCCCAATCCATAACCCCAACCCCCAACCCCAAATCTAAACCTAACCCCAAATCTAAACCTAACCCCAATCCCTAACCCCAAACCCTAACCCCAACCCCTAACCCCAAATCTAAACCTAACCCCAAACCCTAACTCCAAATCTAAACCTAACCCCAATCCCTAACCCCAAACCCTAACCCCAAATCTAAACCTAACCCCAATCCCTAACCCCAAACCCTAACCCCAAATCTAAACCTAACCCCAATCCCTAACCCCAACCCCTAACCCCAACCCCTAACCCCAACCCCTAAACCCCAGTCCCTAACTCCAAATCTAAACCTAAACCCCAATCCCTAACCCCAACCCCTAACCCCAAATCTAAACCTAACCCCAACCCCTAAACCCCAATCCCTAACCCCAATCCCTAACCCCAACCCCCAACCCCAAATCTAAACCTAACCCCAAATCTAAACCTAACCCCAATCCCTAACCCCAAACCCTAACCCCAACCCCTAATCCCAAATCTAAACCTAACCCCAACCCCTAACTCCAAATCTAAACCTAACCCCAATCCCTAACGCCAACCCCTAACTCCAAATCTAAACCTAACCCCAATCCCTAACCCCAAACCCTAACCCCAAATCTAAACCTAACCCCAATCCCTAACCCCAACCCCTAACCTCAACCCCTAACCCCAAATCTAAACCTAACCCCAACCCCTAAACCCCAACCCCTAACCCCAAATCTAAACCTAACCCCAATCCCTAACCCCAAACCCTAACCCCAAATCTAAACCTAACCCCAACCCCTAACCCCAACCCCTAAACCCCAACCCCTAACCCCAAATCTAAACCTAACCCCAATCCCTAACCCCAAACCCTAACCCCAAATCTAAACCTAACCCCAATCCCTAACTCCAAATCTAAACCTAACCACAACCCCCTAACCCCAACCCCTAACCCCAAATCTAAACCTAACCCCAAACCCTAACCCCAACCCCTAACCCCAAATCTAAACCTAAACCCAACCCCTAAACCCCAACCCCTAACCCCAAATCTAAACCTAACCCCAATCCCTAACCCCAACCCCTAACCCCAAATCTAAACCTAACCCCAACCCCTAAACCCCAAACCCTAACCCCAAATCTAAACCTAACCCTAACCCCTAAACCCCAACCCCTAACCCCAAATAGAAACCTAACCCCAATCCCTAACCCCAAACCCTAACCCCAAATCTAAACCTAACCCCAATCCCTAACTCCAAATCTAAACCTAACCCCAACCCCTAACCCCAACCCCTAATCCCAAATCTAAACCTAACCTCAACCCCTAACCCCAACCCCTAACCCCAACCTCTAACCCCAACCCCTAACCCCAACCCCTAACCCCAAATATAAACCTAACCCCAACCCCTAAACCCCAACCCCTAACCCCAAATCTAAACCTAACCCCAAACCGTAACCCCAACCCCTAACCCCAAATCTAAACCTAACCCCAATCCCTAACTCCAAATCTAAACCTAACCCCAACCCCTAACCCCAACCCCTAACCCCAAATCTAAACCTAACCTCAACCCCTAACCCCAACCCCTAACCCCAACCCCTGACCCCAAATCTAAACCTAACCCCAACCCCTAAACCCCAACACCTAACCCCAAATCTAAACCTAACCCCAATCCCTAACCGCAACCCCTAACCCCAAATCTAAACCTAACCCCAATCCCTAACCCCTAACCCTAACCCCAAATATAAACCTAACCCCAACCCCTAACCCCAAATCTAAATCTAACCTCAACCCCTAACCACAACCTCTAACCCCAACCCCTAACCCCAACCCCTAACCCCAAATCTAAACCTAACCCCAATCCCTAACCCCAAAACCTAACCCCAAATCTAAACCTAATCCCAATCCCTAACCCCAACCCCTAACCCCAAATCTAAACCTAACCCCAGTCCCTAACCCCAATCCATAACCCCAACCCCCCTAACCCCAAATCTAAACCTAACCCCAATCCCTAACCGCAACCCCTAACCCCAAATCTAAACCTAACCCCAATCCCTAACCCCTAACCCTAACCCCAAATCTAAACCTAACCCCAACCCCTAACCCCAAATCTAAATCTAACCTCAACCCCTAACCACAACCCCTAAACCCAACCCCTAACCCCAACCCCTAACCCCAAATCTAAACCTAACCCCAAACCCTACCCCCAACCCCTAACCCCAAATCTAAACCTAACCCCAACCCCTAAACCCCAACCCCTAACCCCAAATCTAAACCTAATCCCAATCCCTAACCCCAACCCCTAACCCCAAATCTAAACCTAACCCCAGTCCCTAACCCCAATCCATAACCCCAACACCCAACCCCAAATCTAAACCTAACCCCAAATCTAAACCTAACCCCAATCCCTAATCCCAAACCCTAACCCCAACCCCTAAACCCAAATCTAAACCAAACCCCAATACCTAACCCCAAACCCTACCCCAAATCTAAACCTAACCCCAACCCCTAAACCCCAACCCCTAACCCCAAATCTAAACCTAACCCCAACCCCTAACCCCAACCCCTAACCCCAAATCTAAACCTAACCTCAACCCCTACCCCAACCCCTAACCCCAACCCCTAACCCCAACCCCTAAACCCCAACCCCTAACCCCAAATCTAAACCTAACCCCAAACCCTAACCCTAACCCCTAACCCCAAATCTAAACCTAACCCCAACCCCTAAACCCCAACCCCTAACCCCAAATCTAAACCTAACGCCAGTCCCTAACCCCAATCCATAACCCCAACCCCCAACCCCAAATCTAAACCTAACCCCAAATCTAAACCTAACCCCAATCCCTAACCCCAAACCCTAACCCCAACCCCTAACCCCAAATCTAAACCTAACCCCAAACCCTAACTCCAAATCTAAACCTAACCCCAATCCCTAACCCCAAACCCTAACCCCAAATCTAAACCTAACCCCAATCCCTAACCCCAAACCCTAACCCCAAATCTAAACCTAACCCCAATCCCTAACCCCAACCCCTAACCCCAACCCCTAACCCCAACCCCTAAACCCCAGTCCCTAACTCCAAATCTAAACCTAAACCCCAATCCCTAACCCCAAATCTAAACCTAACCCCAAACCCTACCCCCAACCCCTAACCCCAAATCTAAACCTAACCCCAACCCCTAAACCCCAACCCCTAACCCCAAATCTAAACCTAATCCCAATCCCTAACCCCAACCCCTAACCCCAAATCTAAACCTAACCCCAGTCCCTAACCCCAATCCATAACCCCAACACCCAACCCCAAATCTAAACCTAACCCCAAATCTAAACCTAACCCCAATCCCTAATCCCAAACCCTAACCCCAACCCCTAAACCCAAATCTAAACCAAACCCCAATACCTAACCCCAAACCCTACCCCAAATCTAAACCTAACCCCAACCCCTAAACCCCAACCCCTAACCCCAAATCTAAACCTAACCCCAACCCCTAACCCCAACCCCTAACCCCAAATCTAAACCTAACCTCAACCCCTACCCCAACCCCTAACCCCAACCCCTAACCCCAACCCCTAAACCCCAACCCCTAACCCCAAATCTAAACCTAACCCCAAACCCTAACCCTAACCCCTAACCCCAAATCTAAACCTAACCCCAACCCCTAAACCCCAACCCCTAACCCCAAATCTAAACCTAACGCCAGTCCCTAACCCCAATCCATAACCCCAACCCCCAACCCCAAATCTAAACCTAACCCCAAATCTAAACCTAACCCCAATCCCTAACCCCAAACCCTAACCCCAACCCCTAACCCCAAATCTAAACCTAACCCCAAACCCTAACTCCAAATCTAAACCTAACCCCAATCCCTAACCCCAAACCCTAACCCCAAATCTAAACCTAACCCCAATCCCTAACCCCAAACCCTAACCCCAAATCTAAACCTAACCCCAATCCCTAACCCCAACCCCTAACCCCAACCCCTAACCCCAACCCCTAAACCCCAGTCCCTAACTCCAAATCTAAACCTAAACCCCAATCCCTAACCCCAACCCCTAACCCCAAATCTAAACCTAACCCCAACCCCTAAACCCCAATCCCTAACCCCAATCCCTAACCCCAACCCCCAACCCCAAATCTAAACCTAACCCCAAATCTAAACCTAACCCCAATCCCTAACCCCAAACCCTAACCCCAACCCCTAATCCCAAATCTAAACCTAACCCCAACCCCTAACTCCAAATCTAAACCTAACCCCAATCCCTAACGCCAACCCCTAACTCCAAATCTAAACCTAACCCCAATCCCTAACCCCAAACCCTAACCCCAAATCTAAACCTAACCCCAATCCCTAACCCCAACCCCTAACCTCAACCCCTAACCCCAAATCTAAACCTAACCCCAACCCCTAAACCCCAACCCCTAACCCCAAATCTAAACCTAACCCCAATCCCTAACCCCAAACCCTAACCCCAAATCTAAACCTAACCCCAACCCCTAACCCCAACCCCTAAACCCCAACCCCTAACCCCAAATCTAAACCTAACCCCAATCCCTAACCCCAAACCCTAACCCCAAATCTAAACCTAACCCCAATCCCTAACTCCAAATCTAAACCTAACCACAACCCCCTAACCCCAACCCCTAACCCCAAATCTAAACCTAACCCCAAACCCTAACCCCAACCCCTAACCCCAAATCTAAACCTAAACCCAACCCCTAACCCCAACCCCTAACCCCAAATCTAAACCTAACCCCAATCCCTAACCCCAACCCCTAACCCCAAATCTAAACCTAACCCCAACCCCTAAACCCCAAACCCTAACCCCAAATCTAAACCTAACCCTAACCCCTAAACCCCAACCCCTAACCCCAAATAGAAACCTAACCCCAATCCCTAACCCCAAACCCTAACCCCAAATCTAAACCTAACCCCAATCCCTAACTCCAAATCGAAACCTAACCCCAACCCCTAACCCCAACCCCTAATCCCAAATCTAAACCTAACCTCAACCCCTAACCCCAAGCCCTAACCCAAACCTCTAACCCCAACCCCTAACCCCAACCCCTAACCCCAAATATAAACCTAACCCCAACCCCTAAACCCCAACCCCTAACCCCAAATCTAAACCTAACCCCAACCCCTAAACCCCAACCCCTAACCCCAAATCTAAACCTAACCCCAAACCCTAACCCCAACCCCTAACCCCAAATCTAAACCTAACCCCAATCCCTAACTCCAAATCTAAACCTAACCCCAACCCCTAACCCCAACCCCTAACCCCAAATCTAAACCTAACCTCAACCCCTAACCCCAACCCCTAACCCCAACCCCTGACCCCAAATCTAAACCTAACCCCAACCCCTAAACCCCAACACCTAACCCCAAATCTAAACCTAACCCCAATCCCTAACCGCAACCCCTAACCCCAAATCTAAACCTAACCCCAATCCCTAACCCCTAACCACAACCCCTAACCCCAACCCCTAACCCCAACCCCTAACCCCAAATCTAAACCTAACCCCAAACCCTAACCCCAACCCCTAACCCCAAATCTAAACCTAACCCCAACCCCTAAACCCCAACCCCTAAACCCAAATCTAAACCTAATCCCAATCCCTAACCCCAACCCCTAACCCCAAATCTAAACCTAACCCCAGTCCCTAACCCCAATCCATAACCCCAACCCCCAACCCCAAATCTAAACCTAACCCCAAATCTAAACCTAACCCCAATCCCTAACCCCAAACCCTAACCCCAACCCCTAACCCCAAATCTAAACCTAACCCCAAACCCTAACTCCAAATCTAAACCTAACCCCAATCCCTAACCCCAAACCCTAACCCCAAATCTAAACCTAACCCCAATCCCTAACCCCAAACCCTAACCCCAAATCTAAACCTAACCCCAATTCCTAACCCCAACCCCTAACCCCAACCCCTAACCCCAACCCCTAAACCCCAGTCCCTAACTCCAAATCTAAACCTAAACCCCAATCCCTAACCCCAACCCCTAACCCCAAATCTAAACCTAACCCCAACCCCTAAACCCCAATCCCTAACCCCAATCCCTAACCCCAACCCCCAACCCCAAATCTAAACCTAACCCCAAATCTAAACCTAACCCCAATCCCTAACCCCAAACCCTAACCCCAACCCCTAACCCCAAATCTAAACCTAACCCCAACCCCTAACTCCAAATCTAAACCTAACCCCAATCCCTAACCCCAAACCCTAACCCCAAATCTAAACCTAACCCCAATCCCTAACCCCAACACCTAACCTCAAACCCTAACCCCAAATCTAAACCTAACCCCAACCCCTAACCCCAAATCTAATCCTAACCCCAATCTTTAACCCCAATCCCTAACCCCAACCCCTAACCCCAAATCTAAACCTAACCCCAATACCTAACCCCAAACCCTAACCCCAAATCTAAACCTAACCCCAATACCTAACCCCAAACCCTAACCCCAAATCTAAACCTAACCCCAACCCCTAAACCCCAACCCCTAACCCCAAATCTAAACCTAACCCCAACCCCTAACCCCAACCCCTAACCCCAAATCTAAACCTAACCTCAACCCCTACCGCAACCCCTAACCCCAACCCCTAACCCCAACCCCTAAACCCCAACCCCTAACCCCAAATCTAAACCTAACCCCAATCCCTAACCCCAAACCCTAACCCTTACCCCTAACCCCAAATCTAAACCTAACCCCAACCCCTAAAGTCCAACCCCTAACCCCAAATCTAAACCTAACGCCAATCCCTAACCCCAATCCATAACCCCAACCCCCAACCCCAAATCTAAACCTAACCCCAAATCTAAACCTAACCCCAATCCCTAACCCCAAACCTTAACCCCAACCCCTAACCCCAAATCTAAACCTAACCCCAAAACCTAACTCCAAAACTAAACCTAACCCCAATCCCTAACCCCAAACCCTAACCCCAAATCTAAACCTAACCCCAATCCCTAACCCCAAACCCTAACCCCAAATCTAAACCTAACCCCAATCCCTAACCCCAACCCCTAACCCCAACCCCTAACCCCAACCCCTAAACCCCAGTCCCTAACTCCAAATCTAAACCTAAACCCCAATCCCTAACCCCAACCCCTAACCCCAAATCTAAACCTAACCCCAACCCCTAAACCCCAACCCCTAACCCCAACCCCTAACCCCAACCCCTAAGCCCAAATCTAAACCTAACCCAAACCCCTAACCCCAACCTCTAACCCCAACCCCTAACCCCAACCCCTAACCCCAAATATAAACCTAACCCCAACCCCTAAACCCCAACCCCTAACCCCAAATCTAAACCTAACCCCAACCCCTAAACCCCAACCCCTAACCCCAAATCTAAACCTAACCCCAAACCCTAACCCCAACCCCTAACCCCAAATCTAAACCTAACCCCAATCCCTAACTCCAAATCTAAACATAACCCCAACCCCTAACCCCAACCCCTAACCCCAAATCTAAACCTAACCTCAACCTCTAACCCCAACCCCTAACCCCAACCCCTGACCCCAAATCTAAACCTAACCCCAACCCCTAAACCCCAAAACCTAACCCCAAATCTAAACCTAACCCCAATCCCTAACCGCAACCCCTAACCCCAAATCTAAACCTAACCCCAATCCCTAACCCCTAACCCTAACCCCAAATCTAAACCTAACCCCAACCCCTAACCCCAAATCTAAATCTAACCTCAACCCCTAACCACAACCCCTAACCCCAACCCCTAACCCCAACCCCTAACCCCAAATCTAAACCTAACCCCAATCCCTAACCCCAACCCCTAACCCCAAATCTAAACCTAATCCCAATCCCTAACCCCAACCCCTAACCACAAATCTAAACCTAACCCCAATCCCTAACCCCAAACCCTAACCCCAACCCCCAACCCCAAATCTAAACCTAACCCCAAATCTAAACCTAACCCCAATCCCTAACCCCAAACCCTAACCCCAACCCCTAACCCCAAATCTAAACCTAACCCCAAACCCTAACTCCAAATCTAAACCTAACCCCAACCCCTAACCCCAAATCTAAACCTAACCCCAATCCGTAACCCCAAACCCTAACCCCAACCCCTAACCCCAAATCTAAACCTAACCCCAACCCCTAAACCCCAACACCTAACCCCAAATCTAAACCTAACCCCAATCCCTAACCCCAACCCCTAACCCCAAATCTAAACCTAACCCCAATCCCTAACCCCAAACCCTAACCCCAAATCTAAACCTAACCCCAACCCCTAAACCCCAACCCCTAACCCCAAATCTAAACCTAACCCCAACCCCTAACCCCAACCCCTAACCCCAAATCTAAACCTAACCTCAACCCCTAACCCCAACCCCTAACCCCAACCCCTAACCCCAACCCCTAAACCCCAACCCCTAACCCCAAATCTAAACCTAACCCCAAATCTAAACCTAACCCCAATCCCTAACCCCAACCCCTAACCCCAAATCTAAACCTAACCCCAATCCCTAACCCCAAACCCTAACCCCAAATCTAAACCTAACCCCAACCCCTAAAACCCAACCCCTAACCTCAAATCTAAACCTAACCCCAACCCCTAAACCCCAACCCCTATCCCAAATCTAAACCTAACCCCAACCCCTAACCCCAACCCCTAAGCCCAAATCTAAACCTAACCTCAACCCCTAACCCCAACCCCTAACCCCAACCCCTAACCCCAATCCCTAACCCCAACCCCTAACCCCAAATCTAAACCTAACCCCAATCCCTAACCCCAAACCCTAACCCCAAATCTAAACCTAACCCCAACCCCTAAAACCCAACCCCTAACCTCAAATCTAAACCTAACCCCAACCCCTAAACCCCAACCCCTACCCCAAATCTAAACCTAACCCCAACCCCTAAACCCCAACCGCTAACCCCAAATCTAAACCTAACCCCAATCCCTAACCCCAACCCCTAACCCCAAATTTAAACCTAACCCCAATCCCTAACCCCAATCCCTAACCCCAAACCCAAACCCCAAATCTAAAACTAACCCCAATCCCTAACCCCAACCCCTAACCCCAACCCCTAACCCCAACCCCTAAACCCCAACCCCTAACCCCAAATCTAAACCTAACCCCAATCCCTAACCCCAACCCCTAACCCCAAATCTAAACCTAACCCCAATCCCTAACCCCAAACCCTAACCCCAAATTTAAAACTAACCCCAATCCCTAATTCCAAATCTAAACCTAACCCCAAACCCTAACCCCAACCCCTAACCCCAAATCTAAACCTAACCTCAACCCCTAACCCCAACCCCTAACCCCAACCCCTAACCCCAACCCCTAACCCCAAATCTAAACCTAACCTCAACCCCTAACCCCAACCCCTAACCCCAAATCTAAACCTAACCCCAACCCCTAAACCCCAACCCCTAACCCCAACCCCTAACCCCAACCCCTAACCCCAAATCTAAACCTAACCCCAACCCCTAACCCCAAATCTAAACCTAACCCCAACCCCTAAACCCCAACCCCTAACCCCAAATCTAAACCTAACCCCAACCCCTAACCCCAACCCCTAACTCCAAATCTAAACCTAACCCCAACCCCTAACCCCAAATCTAATCCTAACCCCAATCTTTAACCCCAATCCCTAACCCCAACCCCTAACCCCAAATCTAAACCTAACCCCAATACCTAACCCCAAACCCTAACCCCAAATCTAAACCTAACCCCAATACCTAACCCCAAACCGTAACCCCAAATCTAAACCTAACCCCAACCCCTAAACCCCAACCCCTAACCCCAAATCTAAACCTAACCCCAACCTCTAACCCCAACCCCTAACCCCAAATCTAAACCTAACCTCAACCCCTACCCCAACCCCTAACCCCAACCCCTAACCCCAACCCCTAAACCCCAACCCCTAACCCCAAATCTAAACCTAACCCCAATCCCTAACCCCAAACCCTAACCCTAACCCCTAAACCCCAAATCTAAACCTAACCCCAACCCCTAAACTCCAACCCCTAACCCCAAATCTAAACCTAACCCCAATCCCTAACCCCAATCCATAACCCCAACCCCCAACCCCAAATCTAAACCTAACCCCAAATCTAAACCTAACCCCAATCCCTAACCCCAAACCCTAACCCCAACCCCTAACCCCAAATCTAAACCTAACCCCAAAACCTAACTCCAAAACTAAACCTAACCCCAATCCCTAACCCCAAACCCTAACCCCAAATCTAAACCTAACCCCAATCCCTAACCCCAAACCCTAACCCCAAATCTAAACCTAACCCCAATCCCTAACCCCAACCCCTAACCCCAACCCCTAACCCCAACCCCTAAACCCCAGTCCCTAACTCCAAATCTAAACCTAAACCCCAATCCCTAACCCCAACCCCTAACCCCAAATCTAAACCTAACCCCAACCCCTAAACCCCAACCCCTAACCCCAACCCCTAACCCCAACCCCTAAGCCCAAATCTAAACCTAACCCAAACCCCTAACCCCAAATCTAAACCTAACACCAATTCCTAACCCCAATCCCTAACCCCAACCCCTAAACCCCAACCCCTAAACCCAAATCTAAACCTAACCCCAACCCCTAACCCCAACCCCTAACCCCAAATCTAAACCTAACCCCAATCCCTAACCCCAACCCCTAAACCCAAATCTAAACCTAACCCCAACCCCTAACCCCAACCCCTAACCCCAAATCTAAACCTAACCCCAACCCCTAACCCCAACCCCTAACTCCAAATCTAAACCTAACCCCAACCCCTAACCCCAAATCTAATCCTAACCCCAATCTTTAACCCCAATCCCTAACCCCAACCCCTAACCCCAAATCTAAACCTAACCCCAATACCTAACCCCAAACCCTAACCCCAAATCTAAACCTAACCCCAATACCTAACCCCAAACCGTAACCCCAAATCTAAACCTAACCCCAACCCCTAAACCCCAACCCCTAACCCCAAATCTAAACCTAACCCCAACCTCTAACCCCAACCCCTAACCCCAAATCTAAACCTAACCTCAACCCCTACCCCAACCCCTAACCCCAACCCCTAACCCCAACCCCTAAACCCCAACCCCTAACCCCAAATCTAAACCTAACCCCAATCCCTAACCCCAAACCCTAACCCTAACCCCTAACCCCAAATCTAAACCTAACCCCAACCCCTAAACTCCAACCCCTAACCCCAAATCTAAACCTAACCCCAATCCCTAACCCCAATCCATAACCCCAACCCCCAACCCCAAATCTAAACCTAACCCCAAATCTAAACCTAACCCCAATCCCTAACCCCAAACCCTAACCCCAACCCCTAACCCCAAATCTAAACCTAACCCCAAAACCTAACTCCAAAACTAAACCTAACCCCAATCCCTAACCCCAAACCCTAACCCCAAATCTAAACATAACCCCAATCCCTAACCCCAAACCCTAACCCCAAATCTAAACCTAACCCCAATCCCTAACCCCAACCCCTAACCCCAACCCCTAACCCCAACCCCTAAACCCCAGTCCCTAACTCCAAATCTAAACCTAAACCCCAATCCCTAACCCAAACCCCTAACCCCAAATCTAAACCTAACCCCAACCCCTAAACCCCAACCCCTAACCCCAACCCCTAACCCCAACCCCTAAGCCCAAATCTAAACCTAACCCAAACCCCTAACCCCAAATCTAAACCTAACACCAATTCCTAACCCCAATCCCTAACCCCAACCCCTAAACCCCAACCCCTAAACCCAAATCTAAACCTAACCCCAACCCCTAACCCCAACCCCTAACCCCAAATCTAAACCTAACCCCAATCCCTAACCCCAAACCCTAACCCCAAATCTAAACCTAACCCCAACCCCTAACCCCAAACCCCTAACCCCAAATCTAAACCTAACCCCAACCCCTAACCCCAACCCCTAACCCCAAATCTAAACCTAACCTCAACCCCTACCCCAACCCCTAACCCCAACCCCTAACCCCAACCCCTAAACCCCAACCCCTAACCCCAAATCTAAACCTAACCCCAAACCCTAACCCTAACCCCTAATTCCAAATCTAAACCTAACCCCAACCCCTAAACCCCAACCCCTAACCCCAAATCTAAACCTAACCCCAGTCCCTAACCCCAATCCATAACCCCAACCCCCAACCCCAAATCTAAACCTAACCCCAAATCTAAACCTAACCCCAATCCCTAACCCCAAACCCTAACCCCAACCCCTAACCCCAAATCTAAACCTAACCCCAAACCCTAACTCCAAATCTAAACCTAACCCCAATCCCTAACCCCAAACCCTAACCCCAAATCTAAACCTAACCCCAATCCCTAACCCCAAACCCTAACCCCAACCCCTAACCCCAACCCCTAAACCCCAGTCCCTAACTCCAAATCTAAACCTAAACCCCAATCCCTAACCCCAACCCCTAACCCCAAATCTAAACCTAACCCCAACCCCTAAACCCCAATCCCTAACCCCAATCCCTAACCCCAACCCCCAACCCCAAATCTAAACCTAACCCCAAATCTAAACCTAACCCCAATCCCTAACCCCAAACCCTAACCCCAACCCCTAACCCCAAATCTAAACCTAACCCCAATCCCTAACCCCAATCCCTAACCCCAAACCCTAACCCCAAATCTAAACCTAACCCCAATCCCTAACCCCAACCCCTAACCTCAACCCCTAACCCCAAATCTAAACCTAACCCCAACCCCTAAACCCCAACCCCTAACCCCAAATCTAAACCTAACCCCAATCCCTAACCCCAAACCCTAACCCCAAATCTAAACCTAACCCCAATCCCTAACCCCAACCCCTAACCCCAACCCCTAACCCCAACCCCTAAACCCCAACCCCTAACCCCAAATCTAAACCTAACCCCAATCCCTAACCCCAAACCCTAACCCCAAATCTAAACCTAACCCCAATCCCTAACTCCAAATCTAAACCTAACCACAACCCCCTAACCCCAACCCCTAACCCCAAATCTAAACCTAACCCCAAACCCTAACCCCAACCCCTAACCCCAAATCTAAACCTAAACCCAACCCCTAAACCCCAACCCCTAACCCCAAATCTAAACCTAACCCCAATCCCTAACCCCAACCCCTAACCCCAAATCTAAACCTAACCCCAACCCCTAAACCCCAAACCCTAACCCCAAATCTAAACCTAACCCTAACCCCTAAACCCCAACCCCTAACCCCAAATAGAAACCTAACCCCAATCCCTAACCCCAAACCCTAACCCCAAATCTAAACCTAACCCCAATCCCTAACTCCAAATCTAAACCTAACCCCAACCCCTAACCCCAACCCCTAATCCCAAATCTAAACCTAACCTCAACCCCTAACCCCAACCCCTAACCCCAACCTCTAACCCCAACCCCTAACTCCAACCCCTAACCCCAAATATAAACCTAACCCCAACCCCTAAACCCCAACACCTAACCCCAAATCTAAACCTAACCCCAACCCCTAAACCCCAACCCCTAACCCCAAATCTAAACCTAACCCCAAACCCTAACCCCAACCCCTAACCCCAAATCTAAACCTAACCCCAATCCCTAACTCCAAATCTAAACCTAACCCCAACCCCTAACCCCAACCCCTAACCCCAAATCTAAACCTAACCTCAACCCCTAACCCCAACCCCTAACCCTAACCCCTGACCCCAAATCTAAACCTAACCCCAACCCCTAAACCCCAACACCTAACCCCAAATCTAAACCTAACCCCAATCCCTAACCGCAACCCCTAACCCCAAATCTAAACCTAACCCCAATCCCTAACCCCTAACCCTAACCCCAAATCTAAACCTAACCCCAACCCCTAACCCCAAATCTAAATCTAACCTCAACCCCTAACCACAACCCCTAACCCCAACCCCTAACCCCAACCCCTAACCCCAAATCTAAACCTAAGCCCAATCCCTAACCCCAAACCCTAACCCCAAATCTAAACCTAATCCCAATCCCTAACCCCAACCCCTAACCCCAAATCTAAACCTAACCCCAGTCCCTAACCCCAATCCATAACCCCAACCCCCCTAACCCCAAATCTAAACCTAACCCCAATCCCTAACCGCAACCCCTAACCCCAAATCTAAACCTAACCCCAATCCCTAACCCCTAACCCTAACCCCAAATCTAAACCTAACCCCAACCCCTAACCCCAAATCTAAATCTAACCTCAACCCCTAACCACAACCCCTAACCCCAACCCCTAACCCCAACCCCTAACCCCAAATCTAAACCTAACCCCAAACCCTAACCCCAACCCCTAACCCCAAATCTAAACCTAACCCCAACCCCTAAACCCCAACCCCTAACCCCAAATCTAAACCTAATCCCAATCCCTAACCCCAACCCCTAACCCCAAATCTAAACCTAACCCCAGTCCCTAACCCCAATCCATAACCCCAACCCCCAACCCCAAATCTAAACCTAACCCCAAATCTAAACCTAACCCCAATCCCTAACCCCAAACCCTAACCCCAAATCTAAACCTAACCCCAATCCCTAACCCCAACCCCTAACCCCAACCCCTAACCCCAACCCCTAAACCCCAGTCCCTAACTCCAAATCTAAACCTAAACCCCAATCCCTAACCCCAACCCCTAACCCCAAATCTAAACCTAACCCCAACCCCTAAACCCCAATCCCTAACCCCAATCCCTAACCCCAACCCCCAACCCCAAATCTAAACCTAACCCCAAATCTAAACCTAACCCCAATCCCTAACCCCAAACCCTAACCCCAACCCCTAACCCCAAATCTAAACCTAACCCCAACCCCTAACTCCAAATCTAAACCTAACCCCAATCCCTAACCCCAAACCCTAACCCCAAATCTAAACCTAACCCCAATCCCTAACCCCAACCCCTAACCTCAAACCCTAACCCCAAATCTAAACCTAACCCCAACCCCTAACCCCAAATCTAATCCTAACCCCAATCTTTAACCCCAATCCCTAACCCCAACCCCTAACCCCAAATCTAAACCTAACCCCAATACCTAACCCCAAACCCTAACCCCAAATCTAAACCTAACCCCAATACCTAACCCCAAACCCTAACCCCAAATCTAAACCTAACCCCAACCCCTAAACCCCAACCCCTAACCCCAAATCTAAACCTAACCCCAACCCCTAACCCCAACCCCTAACCCCAAATCTAAACCTAACCTCAACCCCTACCCCAACCCCTAACCCCAACCCCTAACCCCAACCCCTAAACCCCAACCCCTAACCCCATATCTAAACCTAACCCCAATCCCTAACCCCAAACCCTAACCCTAACCCCTAACCCCAAATCTAAACCTAACCCCAACCCCTAAACTCCAACCCCTAACCCCAAATCTAAACCTAACGCCAATCCCTAACCCCAATCCATAACCCCAACCCCCAACCCCAAATCTAAACCTAACCCCAAATCTAAACCTAACCCCAATCCCTAACCCCAAACCCTAACCCCAACCCCTAACCCCAAATCTAAACCTAACCCCAAAACCTAACTCCAAAACTAAACCTAACCCCAATCCCTAACCCCAAACCCTAACCCCAAATCTAAACCTAACCCCAATCCCTAACCCCAAACCCTAACCCCAAATCTAAACCTAACCCCAATCCCTAACCCCAACCCCTAACCCCAACCCCTAACCCCAACCCCTAAACCCCAGTCCCTAACTCCAAATCTAAACCTAAACCCCAATCCCTAACCCCAACCCCTAACCCCAAATCTAAACCTAACCCCAACCCCTAAACCCCAACCCCTAACCCCAACCCCTAACCCCAACCCCTAAGCCCAAATCTAAACCTAACCCAAACCCCTAACCCCAACCTCTAACCCCAACCCCTAACCCCAACCCCTAACCCCAAATCTAAACCTAACACCAAATCCTAACCCCAATCCCTAACCCCAACCCCTAAACCCCAACCCCTAAACCCAAATCTAAACCTAACCCCAACCCCTAACCCCAACCCCTAACCCCAAATCTAAACCTAACCCCAATCCCTAACCCCAAACCCTAACCCCAAATCTAAACCTAACCCCAACCCCTAACCCCAAACCCCTAACCCCAAATCTAAACCTAACCCTAACCCCTAACCCCAACCCCTAACCCCAAATCTAAACCTAACCCCAATACCTAACCCCAAACCCTAACCCCAAATCTAAACCTAACCCCAACCCCTAACCCCAACCCCTAATCCAAATCTAAACCTAACCTCAACCCCTAACCCCAACCCCTAACCCCAACCTCTAACCCCAACCCCTAACCCCAACCCCTGACCCCAACCCCTAACCCCAACCCCTAACCCCAAATCTAAACCTAACCCCAATCCCTAACCCCAAACCCTAACCCCAACCCCTAACCCCAAATCTAAACCTAACCCCAACCCATAAACCCCAACCCCTAACCCCAAATCTAAACCTAACCCCAATCCCTAACCCCAACCCCTAACCCCAAATTTAAACCTAACCCCAATCCCTAACCCCAATCCCTAACCGCAACCCCCAACCCCAAATCTAAACCTAACCCCAATACCTAACCCCAAACCCTAACCCCAAATCTAAACCTAACCCCAACCCCTAACCCCAACCCCTAATCCCAAATCTAAACCTAACCTCAACCCCTAACCCCAACCCCTAACCCCAACCTCTAACCCCAACCCCTAACCCCAACCCCTGACCCCAACCCCTAACCCCAACCCCTAACCCCAAATCTAAACCTAACCCCAATCCCTAACCCCAAACCCTAACCCCAACCCCTAACCCCAAATCTAAACCTAACCCCAACCCATAAACCCCAACCCCTAACCCCAAATCTAAACCTAACCCCAATCCCTAACCCCAACCCCTAACCCCAAATTTAAACCTAACCCCAATCCCTAACCCCAATCCCTAACCGCAACCCCCAACCCCAAATCTAAACCTAACCCCAAATCTAAACCTAACCCCAATCCCTAACCCCAAACCCTAACCCCAACCCCTAACCCCAAATCTAAACCTAACCCCAACCCCTAACTCCAAATCTAAACCTAACCCCAATCCCTAACCCCAAACCCTAACCCCAAATCTAAACCTAACCCCAATCCCTAACCCCAACCCCTAACCTCAACCCCTAACCTCAAATCTAAACCTAACCCCAACCCCTAAACCCCAACCCCTAACCCCAAATCTAAACCTAACCCCAATCCCTAACCCCAAACCCTAACCCCAAATCTAAACCTAACCCCAATCCCTAACCCCAACCCCTAACCCCAACCCCTAACCCCAACCACTAAACCCCAACCCCAACCCCAAATCTAAACCTAACCCCAATCCCTAACCCCAAACCCTAACCCTAACCCCTAACCCCAAATCTAAACCTAACCCCAACCCCTAAACCCCAACCACTAACCCCAAATATAAACCTAACCCCAATCCCTAACCCCAACCCCTTACCCCAAATCTAAACCTAACCCCAATCCCTAACCCCAATCCATAACCCCAACCCCCAACCCCAAATCTAAACCTAACCTCAAATCTAAACCTAACCCCAATCCCTAACCCCAAACCCTAACCCCAAGCCCTAACCACAAATCTAAACCTAACCCCAACCCCTAACTCCAAATCTAAACCTAACCCCAATCCCTAACCCCAAACCCTAACCCCAAATCTAAACCTAACCCCAATCCCTAACCCCAAACCCTAACCCCAAATCTAAACCTAACCCCAATCCCTAACCCCTACCCCTAACCTCAACCCCTAACCCCAACCCCTAAACCCCAATCCCTAACTCCAATACTAAACCTAAACCCCAACCCCTAACCCCAACCCCTAACCCCAAATCTAAACCTAACCTCAACGCCTAACCCCAACCCCTAACCCCAACCCCTAACCCCAACCTCTAACCCCAAATCTAAACCTAACCTCAACCCCTAACCACAACCCCTTACCCCAAATCTAAACCTAAACCCAACCCCTAAACCCCAACCCCTAACCCCAACCCCTAACCCCAACCCCTAACCCCAAATCTAAACCTAACCCCAACCCCTAACCCCAAATCTAAACCTAACCCCAATCCCTAACCCCAATCCCTAACCCCAACCCCTAAACCCCAACCCCTAACCCCAAATCTAAACCTAACCCCAACCCCTAACCCCAACCCCTAACCCCAAATCTAAACCTAACCCCAATCCCTAACACCAAACCCTAACCCCAAATCTAAACCTAACCCCAACCCCTAACCCCAACCCCTAACCCCAAATCTAAACCTAACCCCAACCCCTAACCCCAACCCCTAACCCCAAATCTAAACCTAACCTCAACCCCTAACCCCAACCCCTAACCCCAAATCTAAACCTAACCTCAACCCCTAACCCCAACCCCTAACCCCAACCCCTAACCCCAACCCCTAAACCCCAACCCCTAACCCCAAATCTAAACCTAACCCCAATACCTAACCCCAAACCCTAACCCCAAATCTAAACCTAACCCCAACCCCTAAACCCCAACCCCTAACCCCAAATCTAAACCTAACCCCAAATCTAAACCCCAACCCCTAACCCCAAATCTAAACCTAACCTCAACCCCTAACCCCAACCCCTAACCCCAACCCCTAACCCCAACCCCTAACCCCAACCCCTAACCCCAAATCTAAACCTAACCCCAATCCCTAACCCCAAACCCTAACCCCAAATCTAAACCTAACCCCAACCCCTAACCCCAAACCCCTAACCCCAAATCTAAACCTAACCCTAACCCCTAACCCCAACCCCTAACCCCAAATCTAAACCTAACCCCAATACCTAACCCCAAACCCTAACCCCAAATCTAAACCTAACCCCAACCCCTAACCCCAACCCCTAATCCCAAACCTAAACCTAACCTCAACCCCTAACCCCAACCCCTAACCCCAACCTCTAACCCCAACCCCTAACCCCAACCCCTGACCCCAACCCCTAACCCCAACCCCTAACCCCAAATCTAAACCTAACCCCAATCCCTAACCCCAAACCCTAACCCCAACCCCTAACCCCAAATCTAAACCTAACCCCAACCCATAAACCCCAACCCCTAACCCCAAATCTAAACCTAACCCCAATCCCTAACCCCAACCCCTAACCCCAAATTTAAACCTAACCCCAATCCCTAACCCCAATCCCTAACCGCAACCCCCAACCCCAAATCTAAACCTAACCCCAATACCTAACCCCAAACCCTAACCCCAAATCTAAACCTAACCCCAACCCCTAACCCCAACCCCTAATCCCAAATCTAAACCTAACCTCAACCCCTAACCCCAACCCCTAACCCCAACCTCTAACCCCAACCCCTAACCCCAACCCCTGACCCCAACCCCTAACCCCAACCCCTAACCCCAAATCTAAACCTAACCCCAATCCCTAACCCCAAACCCTAACCCCAACCCCTAACCCCAAATCTAAACCTAACCCCAACCCATAAACCCCAACCCCTAACCCCAAATCTAAACCTAACCCCAATCCCTAACCCCAACCCCTAACCCCAAATTTAAACCTAACCCCAATCCCTAACCCCAATCCCTAACCGCAACCCCCAACCCCAAATCTAAACCTAACCCCAAATCTAAACCTAACCCCAATCCCTAACCCCAAACCCTAACCCCAACCCCTAACCCCAAATCTAAACCTAACCCCAACCCCTAACTCCAAATCTAAACCTAACCCCAATCCCTAACCCCAAACCCTAACCCCAAATCTAAACCTAACCCCAATCCCTAACCCCAACCCCTAACCTCAACCCCTAACCTCAAATCTAAACCTAACCCCAACCCCTAAACCCCAACCCCTAACCCCAAATCTAAACCTAACCCCAGTCCCTAACCCCAAACCCTAACCCCAAATCTAAACCTAACCCCAATCCCTAAACCCAACCCCTAACCCCAACCCCTAACCCCAACCCCTAAACCCCAACCCCTAACCCCAAATCTAAACCTAACCCCAATCCCTAACCCCAAACCCTAACCCCAAATCTAAACCTAACCCCAATCCCTAACTCCAAATCTAAACCTAACCACAACCCCCTAACCCCAACCCCTAACCCCAAATCTAAACCTAACCCCAAACCCTAACCCCAACCCCTAACCCCAAATCTAAACCTAAACCCAACCCCTAAACCCCAACCCCTAACCCCAAATCTAAACCTAACCCCAATCCCTAACCCCAACCCCTAACCCCAAATCTAAACCTAACCCCAACCCCTAAACCCCAAACCCTAACCCCAAATCTAAACCTAACCCTAACCCCTAAACCCCAACCCCTAACCCCAAATAGAAACCTAACCCCAATCCCTAACCCCAAACCCTAACCCCAAATCTAAACCTAACCCCAATCCCTAACTCCAAATCTAAACCTAACCCCAACCCCTAACCCCAACCACTAATCCCAAATCTAAACCTAACCTCAACTCCTAACCCCAACCCCTAACCCCAACCTCTAACCCCAACCCCTAACCCCAACCTCTAACCCCAACCCCTAACCCCAACCCCTAACCCCAAATATAAACCTAACCCCAACCCCTAAACCCCAACCCCTAACCTCAAATCTAAACCTAACCCCAACCCCTAAACCCCAACCCCTAACCCCAAATCTAAACCTAACCCCAACCCCTAACCCCAACCCCTAACCCCAAATCTAAACCTAACCTCAACCCCTAACCCCAACCCCATAACCCCAACCCCTGACCCCAAATCTAAACCTAACCCCAACCCCTAAACCCCAACACCTAACCCCAAATCTAAACCTAACCCCAATCCCTAATCGCAACCCCTAACCCCAAATCTAAACCTAACCCCAATCCCTAACCCCTAACCCTAACCCCAAATCTAAACCTAACCCCAACCCCTAACCCCAAATCTAAACCTAACCTCAACCCCTAACCACAACCCCTAACCCCAACCCCTAACCCCAACCCCTAACTCCAAATCTAAACCTAACCCCAATCCCTAACCCCAAACCCTAACCCCAAATCTAAACCTAACCCCAACCCCTAAACCCCAACCCCTAACCCCAAATCTAAACCTAACCCCAAACCCTAACCCCAACCCCTAACCCCAAATCTAAACCTAACCCCAACCCCTAAACCCCAACCCCTAACCCCAAATCTAAACCTAACCCCAATCCCTAACCCCAACCCCTAACCACAAATCTAAACCTAACCCCAATCCCTAACCCCAAACCCTAACCCCAACCCCCAACCCCAAATCTAAACCTAACCCCAAATTTAAACCTAACCCCAATCCCTAACCCCAAACCCTAACCCCAACCCCTAACCCCAAATCTAAACCTAACCCCAAAACCTAACTCCAAAACTAAACCTAACCCCAATCCCTAACCCCAAACCCTAACCCCAAATCTAAACCTAACCCCAATCCCTAACCCCAAACCCTAACCCCAAATCTAAACCTAACCCCAATCCCTAACGCCAACCCCTAACCCCAACCCCTAACCCCAACCCCTAACCCCAAATCTAAACCTAACCTCAACCCCTAACCCCAACCCCTAACCCCAAATCTAAACCTAACCCCAACCCCTAACCCCAACCCCTAACCCCAACCCCTAACCCCAACCCCTAACCCCAAATCTAAACCTAACCCCAACCCCTAACGCCAAATCTAAACCTAACCCCAATCCCTAACCCCAATCCCTAACCCCAACCCCTAAACCCCAACCCCTAACCCCAAATCTAAACCTAACCCCAACCCCTAAACCCCAACCCCTAACCCCAAATCTAAACCTAACCCCAACCCCTAACCCCAACCCCTAACTCCAAATCTAAACCTAACCCCAACCCCTAACCCCAAATCTAATCCTAACCCCAATCTTTAACCCCAATCCCTAACCCCAACCCCTAACCCCAAATCTAAACCTAACCCCAATACCTAACCCCAAACCCTAACCCCAAATCTAAACCTAACCCCAATACCTAACCCCAAACCGTAACCCCAAATCTAAACCTAACCCCAACCCCTAAACCCCAACCCCTAACCCCAAATCTAAACCTAACCCCAACCTCTAACCCCAACCCCTAACCCCAAATCTAAACCTAACCTCAACCCCTACCCCAACCCCTAACCCCAACCCCTAACCCCAACCCCTAAACCCCAACCCCTAACCCCAAATCTAAACCTAACCCCAATCCCTAACCCCAAACCCTAACCCTAACCCCTAACCCCAAATCTAAACCTAACCCCAACCCCTAAACTCCAACCCCTAACCCCAAATCTAAACCTAACCCCAATCCCTAACCCCAATCCATAACCCCAACCCCCAACCCCAAATCTAAACCTAACCCCAAATCTAAACCTAACCCCAATCCCTAACCCCAAACCCTAACCCCAACCCCTAACCCCAAATCTAAACCTAACCCCAAAACCTAACTCCAAAACTAAACCTAACCCCAATCCCTAACCCCAAACCCTAACCCCAAATCTAAACCTAACCCCAATCCCTAACCCCAAACCCTAACCCCAAATCTAAACCTAACCCCAATCCCTAACCCCAACCCCTAACCCCAACCCCTAACCCCAACCCCTAAACCCCAGTCCCTAACTCCAAATCTAAACCTAAACCCCAATCCCTAACCCCAACCCCTAACCCCAAATCTAAACCTAACCCCAACCCCTAAACCCCAACCCCTAACCCCGACCCCTAACCCCAACCCCTAAGCCCAAATCTAAACCTAACCCAAACCCCTAACCCCAAATCTAAACCTAACACCAATTCCTAACCCCAATCCCTAACCCCAACCCCTAAACCCCAACCCCTAAACCCAAATCTAAACCTAACCACAACCCCTAACCCCAACCCCTAACCCCAAATCTAAACCTAACCCCAATCCCTAACCCCAACCCCTAAACCCAAATCTAAACCTAACCCCAACCCCTAACCCCAACCCCTAACCCCAAATCTAAACCTAACCCCAACCCCTAACCCCAACCCCTAACTCCAAATCTAAACCTAACCCCAACCCCTAACCCCAAATCTAATCCTAACCCCAATCTTTAACCCCAATCCCTAACCCCAACCCCTAACCCCAAATCTAAACCTAACCCCAATACCTAACCCCAAACCCTAACCCCAAATCTAAACCTAACCCCAATACCTAACCCCAAACCGTAACCCCAAATCTAAACCTAACCCCAACCCCTAAACCCCAACCCCTAACCCCAAATCTAAACCTAACCCCAACCTCTAACCCCAACCCCTAACCCCAAATCTAAACCTAACCTCAACCCCTACCCCAACCCCTAACCCCAACCCCTAACCCCAACCCCTAAACCCCAACCCCTAACCCCAAATCTAAACCTAACCCCAATCCCTAACCCCAAACCCTAACCCTAACCCCTAACCCCAAATCTAAACCTAACCCCAACCCCTAAACTCCAACCCCTAACCCCAAATCTAAACCTAACCCCAATCCCTAACCCCAATCCATAACCCCAACCCCCAACCCCAAATCTAAACCTAACCCCAAATCTAAACCTAACCCCAATCCCTAACCCCAAACCCTAACCCCAACCCCTAACCCCAAACCCTAACCCCAACCCCTAACCCCAAATCTAAACCTAACCCCAAAACCTAACTCCAAAACTAAACCTAACCCCAATCCCTAACCCCAAACCCTAACCCCAAATCTAAACATAACCCCAATCCCTAACCCCAAACCCTAACCCCAAATCTAAACCTAACCCCAATCCCTAACCCCAACCCCTAACCCCAACCCCTAACCCCAACCCCTAAACCCCAGTCCCTAACTCCAAATCTAAACCTAAACCCCAATCCCTAACCCCAACCCCTAACCCCAAATCTAAACCTAACCCCAACCCCTAAACCCCAACCCCTAACCCCAACCCCTAACCCCAACCCCTAAGCCCAAATCTAAACCTAACCCAAACCCCTAACCCCAAATCTAAACCTAACACCAATTCCTAACCCCAATCCCTAACCCCAACCCCTAAACCCCAACCCCTAAACCCAAATCTAAACCTAACCCCAACCCCTAACCCCAACCCCTAACCCCAAATCTAAACCTAACCCCAATCCCTAACCCCAAACCCTAACCCCAAATCTAAACCTAACCCCAACCCCTAACCCCAAACCCCTAACCCCAAATCTAAACCTAACCCCAACCCCTAACCCCAACCCCTAACCCCAAATCTAAACCTAACCTCAACCCCTACCCCAACCCCTAACCCCAACCCCTAACCCCAACCCCTAAACCCCAACCCCTAACCCCAAATCTAAACCTAACCCCAAACCCTAACCCTAACCCCTAATTCCAAATCTAAACCTAACCCCAACCCTTAAACCCCAACCCCTAACCCCAAATCTAAACCTAACCTTAGTCCCTAACCCCAATCCATAACCCCAACCCCCAACCCCAAATCTAAACCTAACCCCAAATCTAAACCTAACCCCAATCCCTAACCCCAAACCCTAACCCCAACCCCTAACCCCAAATCTAAACCTAACCCCAAACCCTAACTCCAAATCTAAACCTAACCCCAATCCCTAACCCCAAACCCTAACCCCAAATCTAAACCTAACCCCAATCCCTAACCCCAACCCCTAACCCCAACCCCTAACCCCAACCCCTAAACCCCAGTCCCTAACTCCAAATCTAAACCTAAACCCCAATCCCTAACCCCAACCCCTAACCCCAAATCTAAACCTAACCCCAACCCCTAAACCCCAATCCCTAACCCCAATCCCTAACCCCAACCCCCAACCCCAAATCTAAACCTAACCCCAAATCTAAACCTAACCCCAATCCCTAACCCCAAACCCTAACCCCAACCCCTAACCCCAAATCTAAACCTAACCCCAATCCCTAACCCCAATCCCTAACCCCAAACCCTAACCCCAAATCTAAACCTAACCCCAATCCCTAACCCCAACCCCTAACCTCAACCCCTAACCCCAAATCTAAACCTAACCCCAACCCCTAAACCCCAACCCCTAACCCCAAATCTAAACCTAACCCCAATCCCTAACCCCAAACCCTAACCCCAAATCTAAACCTAACCCCAATCCCTAACCCCAACCCCTAACCCCAACCCCTAACCCCAACCCCTAAACCCCAACCCCTAACCCCAAATCTAAACCTAACCCCAATCCCTAACCCCAAACCCTAACCCCAAATCTAAACCTAACCCCAATCCCTAACTCCAAATCTAAACCTAACCACAACCCCCTAACCCCAACCCCTAACCCCAAATCTAAACCTAACCCCAAACCCTAACCCCAACCCCTAACCCCAAATCTAAACCTAAACCCAACCCCTAAACCCCAACCCCTAACCCCAAATCTAAACCTAACCCCAATCCCTAACCCCAACCCCTAACCCCAAATCTAAACCTAACCCCAACCCCTAAACCCCAAACCCTAACCCCAAATCTAAACCTAACCCTAACCCCTAAACCCCAACCCCTAACCCCAAATAGAAACCTAACCCCAATCCCTAACCCCAAACCCTAACCCCAAATCTAAACCTAACCCCAATCCCTAACTCCAAATCTAAACCTAACCCCAACCCCTAACCCCAACCCCTAATCCCAAATCTAAACCTAACCTCAACCCCTAACCCCAACCCCTAACCCCAACCTCTAACCCCAACCCCTAACTCCAACCCCTAACCCCAAATATAAACCTAACCCCAACCCCTAAACCCCAACCCCTAACCCCAAATCTAAACCTAACCCCAACCCCTAAACCCCAACCCCTAACCCCAAATCTAAACCTAACCCCAAACCCTAACCCCAACCCCTAACCCCAAATCTAAACCTAACCCCAACCCCTAACCCCAAATCTAAATCTAACCTCAACCCCTAACCACAACCCCTAACCCCAACCCCTAACCCCAACCCCTAACCCCAAATCTAAACCTAAGCCCAATCCCTAACCCCAAACCCTAACCCCAAATCTAAACCTAATCCCAATCCCTAACCCCAACCCCTAACCCCAAATCTAAACCTAACCCCAGTCCCTAACCCCAATCCATAACCCCAACCCCCCTAACCCCAAATCTAAACCTAACCCCAATCCCTAACCGCAACCCCTAACCCCAAATCTAAACCTAACCCCAATCCCTAACCCCTAACCCTAACCCCAAATCTAAACCTAACCCCAACCCCTAACCCCAAATCTAAATCTAACCTCAACCCCTAACCACAACCCCTAACCCCAACCCCTAACCCCAACCCCTAACCCCAAATCTAAACCTAACCCCAAACCCTAACCCCAACCCCTAACCCCAAATCTAAACCTAACCCCAACCCCTAAACCCCAACCCCTAACCCCAAATCTAAACCTAATCCCAATCCCTAACCCCAACCCCTAACCCCAAATCTAAACCTAACCCCAGTCCCTAACCCCAATCCATAACCCCAACCCCCAACCCCAAATCTAAACCTAACCCCAAATCTAAACCTAACCCCAATCCCTAACCCCAAACCCTAACCCCAACCCCTAACCCCAAATCTAAACCTAACCCCAAACCCTAACTCCAAATCTAAACCTAACCCCAATCCCTAACCCCAAACCCTAACCCCAAATCTAAACCTAACCCCAATCCCTAACCCCAAACCCTAACCCCAAATCTAAACCTAACCCCAATCCCTAACCCCAACCCCTAACCCCAACCCCTAACCCCAACCCCTAAACCCCAGTCCCTAACTCCAAATCTAAACCTAAACCCCAATCCCTAACCCCAACCCCTAACCCCAAATCTAAACCTAACCCCAACCCCTAAACCCCAATCCCTAACCCCAATCCCTAACCCCAACCCCCAACCCCAAATCTAAACCTAACCCCAAATCTAAACCTAACCCCAATCCCTAACCCCAAACCCTAACCCCAACCCCTAACCCCAAATCTAAACCTAACCCCAACCCCTAACTCCAAATCTAAACCTAACCCCAATCCCTAACCCCAAACCCTAACCCCAAATCTAAACCTAACCCCAATCCCTAACCCCAACCCCTAACCTCAAACCCTAACCCCAAATCTAAACCTAACCCCAACCCCTAACCCCAAATCTAATCCTAACCCCAATCTTTAACCCCAATCCCTAACCCCAACCCCTAACCCCAAATCTAAACCTAACCCCAATACCTAACCCCAAACCCTAACCCCAAATCTAAACCTAACCCCAATACCTAACCCCAAACCCTAACCCCAAATCTAAACCTAACCCCAACCCCTAAACCCCAAATCTAAACCTAACCTCAACCCCTACCCCAACCCCTAACCCCAACCCCTAACCCCAACCCCTAAACCCCAACCCCTAACCCCAAATCTAAACCTAACCCCAACCCCTAACCCCAACCCCTAACCCCAAATCTAAACCTAACCTCAACCCCTACCCCAACCCCTAACCCCAACCCCTAACCCCAACCCCTAAACCCCAACCCCTAACCCCATATCTAAACCTAACCCCAATCCCTAACCCCAAACCCTAACCCTAACCCCTAACCCCAAATCTAAACCTAACCCCAACCCCTAAACTCCAACCCCTAACCCCAAATCTAAACCTAACGCCAATCCCTAACCCCAATCCATAACCCCAACCCCCAACCCCAAATCTAAACCTAACCCCAAATCTAAACCTAACCCCAATCCCTAACCCCAAACCCTAACCCCAACCCCTAACCCCAAATCTAAACCTAACCCCAAAACCTAACTCCAAAACTAAACCTAACCCCAATCCCTAACCCCAAACCCTAACCCCAAATCTAAACCTAACCCCAATCCCTAACCCCAAACCCTAACCCCAAATCTAAACCTAACCCCAATCCCTAACCCCAACCCCTAACCCCAACCCCTAACCCCAACCCCTAAACCCCAGTCCCTAACTCCAAATCTAAACCTAAACCCCAATCCCTAACCCCAACCCCTAACCCCAAATCTAAACCTAACCCCAACCCCTAAACCCCAACCCCTAACCCCAACCCCTAACCCCAACCCCTAAGCCCAAATCTAAACCTAACCCAAACCCCTAACCCCAACCTCTAACCCCAACCCCTAACCCCAACCCCTAACCCCAAATCTAAACCTAACACCAAATCCTAACCCCAATCCCTAACCCCAACCCCTAAACCCCAACCCCTAAACCCAAATCTAAACCTAACCCCAACCCCTAACCCCAACCCCTAACCCCAAATCTAAACCTAACCCCAATCCCTAACCCCAAACCCTAACCCCAAATCTAAACCTAACCCCAACCCCTAACCCCAAACCCCTAACCCCAAATCTAAACCTAACCCTAACCCCTAACCCCAACCCCTAACCCCAAATCTAAACCTAACCCCAATACCTAACCCCAAACCCTAACCCCAAATCTAAACCTAACCCCAACCCCTAACCCCAACCCCTAATCCCAAATCTAAACCTAACCTCAACCCCTAACCCCAACCCCTAACCCCAACCTCTAACCCCAACCCCTAACCCCAACCCCTGACCCCAACCCCTAACCCCAACCCCTAACCCCAAATCTAAACCTAACCCCAATCCCTAACCCCAAACCCTAACCCCAACCCCTAACCCCAAATCTAAACGTAACCCCAACCCATAAACCCCAACCCCTAACCCCAAATCTAAACCTAACCCCAATCCCTAACCCCAACCCCTAACCCCAAATTTAAACCTAACCCCAATCCCTAACCCCAATCCCTAACCGCAACCCCCAACCCCAAATCTAAACCTAACCCCAATACCTAACCCCAAACCCTAACCCCAAATCTAAACCTAACCCCAACCCCTAACCCCAACCCCTAATCCCAAATCTAAACCTAACCTCAACCCCTAACCCCAACCCCTAACCCCAACCTCTAACCCCAACCCCTAACCCCAACCCCTGACCCCAACCCCTAACCCCAACCCCTAACCCCAAATCTAAACCTAACCCCAATCCCTAACCCCAAACCCTAACCCCAACCCCTAACCCCAAATCTAAACCTAACCCCAACCCATAAACCCCAACCCCTAACCCCAAATCTAAACCTAACCCCAATCCCTAACCCCAACCCCTAACCCCAAATTTAAACCTAACCCCAATCCCTAACCCCAATCCCTAACCGCAACCCCCAACCCCAAATCTAAACCTAACCCCAAATCTAAACCTAACCCCAATCCCTAAACCCAAACCCTAACCCCAACCCCTAACCCCAAATCTAAACCTAACCCCAACCCCTAACTCCAAATCTAAACCTAACCCCAATCCCTAACCCCAAACCCTAACCCCAAATCTAAACCTAACCCCAATCCCTAACCCCAACCCCTAACCTCAACCCCTAACCTCAAATCTAAACCTAACCCCAACCCCTAAACCCCAACCCCTAACCCCAAATCTAAACCTAACCCCAATCCCTAACCCCAAACCCTAACCCCAAATCTAAACCTAACCCCAATCCCTAACCCCAACCCCTAACCCCAACCCCTAACCCCAACCACTAAACCCCAACCCCAACCCCAAATCTAAACCTAACCCCAATCCCTAACCCCAAACCCATCCCTAACCCCTAACCCCAAATCTAAACCTAACCCCAACCCCTAAACCCCAACCACTAACCCCAAATATAAACCTAACCCCAATCCCTAACCCCAACCCCTTACCCCAAATCTAAACCTAACCCCAATCCCTAACCCCAATCCATAACCCCAACCCCCAACCCCAAATCTAAACCTAACCTCAAATCTAAACCTAACCCCAATCCCTAACCCCAAACCCTAACCCCAAGCCCTAACCACAAATCTAAACCTAACCCCAACCCCTAACTCCAAATCTAAACCTAACCCCAATCCCTAACCCCAAACCCTAACCCCAAATCTAAACCTAACCCCAATCCCTAACCCCAAACCCTAACCCCAAATCTAAACCTAACCCCAATCCCTAACCCCAACCCCTAACCCCAACCCCTAACCCCAACCCCTAAACCCCAATCCCTAACTCCAATACTAAACCTAAACCCCAACCCCTAACCCCAACCCCTAACCCCAAATCTAAACCTAACCTCAACGCCTAACCCCAACCCCTAACCCCAACCCCTAACCCCAACCTCTAACCCCAAATCTAAACCTAACCTCAACCCCTAACCACAACCCCTTACCCCAAATCTAAACCTAACCCCAACCCCTAAACCCCAACCCCTAACCCCAACCCCTAACCCCAACCCCTAACCCCAAATCTAAACCTAACCCCAACCCCTAACCCCAAATCTAAACCTAACCCCAATCCCTAACCCCAATCCCTAACCCCAACCCCTAAACCCCAACCCCTAACCCCAAATCTAAACCTAACCCCAACCCCTAACCCCAACCCCTAACCCCAAATCTAAACCTAACCCCAATCCCTAACACCAAACCCTAACCCCAAATCTAAACCTAACCCCAACCCCTAACCCCAACCCCTAACCCCAAATCTAAACCTAACCCCAACCCCTAACCCCAACCCCTAACCCCAAATCTAAACCTAACCTCAACCCCTAACCCCAACCCCTAACCCCAAATCTAAACCTAACCTCAACCCCTAACCCCAACCCCTAACCCCAACCCCTAACCCCAACCCCTAAACCCCAACCCCTAACCCCAAATCTAAACCTAACCCCAATACCTAACCCCAAACCCTAACCCCAAATCTAAACCTAACCCCAACCCCTAAACCCCAACCCCTAACCCCAAATCTAAACCTAACCTCAACCCCTAACCCCAACCCCTAACCCCAAATCTAAACCTAACCTCAACCCCTAACCCCAACCCCTAACCCCAACCCCTAACCCCAACCCCTAACCCCAACCCCTAACCCCAAATCTAAACCTAACCCCAATCCCTAACCCCAAACCCTAACCCCAAATCTAAACCTAACCCCAACCCCTAACCCCAAACCCCTAACCCCAAATCTAAACCTAACCCTAACCCCTAACCCCAACCCCTAACCCCAAATCTAAACCTAACCCCAATACCTAACCCCAAACCCTAACCCCAAATCTAAACCTAACCCCAACCCCTAACCCCAACCCCTAATCCCAAATCTAAACCTAACCTCAACCCCTAACCCCAACCCCTAACCCCAACCTCTAACCCCAACCCCTAACCCCAACCCCTGATCCCAACCCCTAACCCCAACCCCTAACCCCAAATCTAAACCTAACCCCAATCCCTAACCCCAAACCCTAACCCCAACCCCTAACCCCAAATCTAAACCTAACCCCAACCCATAAACCCCAACCCCTAACCCCAAATCTAAACCTAACCCCAATCCCTAACCCCAACCCCTAACCCCAAATTTAAACCTAACCCCAATCCCTAACCCCAATCCCTAACCGCAACCCCCAACCCCAAATCTAAACCTAACCCCAATACCTAACCCCAAACCCTAACCCCAAATCTAAACCTAACCCCAACCCCTAACCCCAACCCCTAATCCCAAATCTAAACCTAACCTCAACCCCTAACCCCAACCCCTAACCCCAACCTCTAACCCCAACCCCTAACCCCAACCCCTGACCCCAACCCCTAACCCCAACCCCTAACCCCAAATCTAAACCTAACCCCAATCCCTAACCCCAAACCCTAACCCCAACCCCTAACCCCAAATCTAAACCTAACCCCAACCCATAAACCCCAACCCCTAACCCCAAATCTAAACCTAACCCCAATCCCTAACCCCAACCCCTAACCCCAAATTTAAACCTAACCCCAATCCCTAACCCCAATCCCTAACCGCAACCCCCAACCCCAAATCTAAACCTAACCCCAAATCTAAACCTAACCCCAATCCCTAACCCCAAACCCTAACCCCAACCCCTAACCCCAAATCTAAACCTAACCCCAACCCCTAACTCCAAATCTAAACCTAACCCCAATCCCTAACCCCAAACCCTAACCCCAAATCTAAACCTAACCCCAATCCCTAACCCCAACCCCTAACCTCAACCCCTAACCTCAAATCTAAACCTAACCCCAACCCCTAAACCCCAACCCCTAACCCCAAATCTAAACCTAACCCCAATCCCTAACCCCAAACCCTAACCCCAAATCTAAACCTAACCCCAATCCCTAACCCCAACCCCTAACCCCAACCCCTAACCCCAACCCCTAAACCCCAACCCCTAACCCCAAATCTAAACCTAACCCCAATCCCTAACCCCAAACCCTAACCCCAAATCTAAACCTAACCCCAATCCCTAACTCCAAATCTAAACCTAACCACAACCCCCTAACCCCAACCCCTAACCCCAAATCTAAACCTAACCCCAAACCCTAACCCCAACCCCTAACCCCAAATCTAAACCTAAACCCAACCCCTAAACCCCAACCCCTAACCCCAAATCTAAACCTAACCCCAATCCCTAACCCCAACCCCTAACCCCAAATCTAAACCTAACCCCAACCCCTAAACCCCAAACCCTAACCCCAAATCTAAACCTAACCCTAACCCCTAAACCCCAACCCCTAACCCCAAATAGAAACCTAACCCCAATCCCTAACCCCAAACCCTAACCCCAAATCTAAACCTAACCCCAATCCCTAACTCCAAATCTAAACCTAACCCCAACCCCTAACCCCAACCACTAATCCCAAATCTAAACCTAACCTCAACCCCTAACCCCAACCCCTAACCCCAACCTCTAACCCCAACCCCTAACCCCAACCCCTAACCCCAAATATAAACCTAACCCCAACCCCTAAACCCCAACCCCTAACCTCAAATCTAAACCTAACCCCAACCCCTAAACCCCAACCCCTAACCCCAAATCTAAACCTAACCCCAAACCCTAACCCCAACCCCTAACCCCAAATCTAAACCTAACCTCAACCCCTAACCCCAACCCCATAACCCCAACCCCTGACCCCAAATCTAAACCTAACCCCAACCCCTAAACCCCAACACCTAACCCCAAATCTAAACCTAACCCCAATCCCTAATCGCAACCCCTAACCCCAAATCTAAACCTAACCCCAATCCCTAACCCCTAACCCTAACCCCAAATCTAAACCTAACCCCAACCCCTAACCCCAAATCTAAACCTAACCTCAACCCCTAACCACAACCCCTAACCCCAACCCCTAACCCCAACCCCTAACTCCAAATCTAAACCTAACCCCAATCCCTAACCCCAAACCCTAACCCCAAATCTAAACCTAACCCCAACCCCTAAACCCCAACCCCTAACCCCAAATCTAAACCTAACCCCAAACCCTAACCCCAACCCCTAACCCCAAATCTAAACCTAACCCCAACCCCTAAACCCCAACCCCTAACCCCAAATCTAAACCTAACCCCAATCCCTAACCCCAACCCCTAACCACAAATCTAAACCTAACCCCAATCCCTAACCCCAAACCCTAACCCCAACCCCCAACCCCAAATCTAAACCTAACCCCAAATTTAAACCTAACCCCAATCCCTAACCCCAAACCCTAACCCCAACCCCTAACCCCAAATCTAAACCTAACCCCAAACCCTAACTCCAAATCTAAACCTAACCCCAACCCCTAACCCCAAATCTAAACCTAACCCCAATCCCTAACCCCAAACCCTAACCCCAACCCCTAACCCCAAATCTAAACCTAACCCCAACCCCTAAACCCCAACACCTAACCCCAAATCTAAACCTAACCCCAATCCCTAACCCCAACCCCTAACCCCAAATCTAAACCTAACCCCAATCCCTAACCCCAAACCCTAAAACCCAACCCCTAACCTCAAATCTAAACCTAACCCCAACCCCTAAACCCCAACCCCTACCCCAAATCTAAACCTAACCCCAACCCCTAACCCCAACCCCTAAGCCCAAATCTAAACCTAACCTCAACCCCTAACCCCAACACCTAACCCCAACCCCTAACCCCAACCCCTAAACCCCAACCCCTAACCCCAAATCTAAACCTAACCCCAACCCCTAAACCCCAACCCCTAACCCCAAATCTAAACCTAACCCCAATCCCTAACCCCAAAACCTAACCCCAACCCCTAACCCCAAATCTAAACCTAACCCCAACCCCTAAACCCCAACCCCTAACCCCAAATCTAAACCTAACCCCAACCCCTAACCCCAACCCCTAACCCCAAATCTAAACCTAACCTCAACCCCTAACCCCAACACCTAACCCCAAACCCTAACCCCAATCCCTAACCCCAAATCTAAACCTAACCCCAACCCCTAACTCCAAACCCTAACCCCAAATCTAAACCTAACGCCAAACCCTAACCCCAACCCCTAACCCCAAATCTAAACCTAACCCCAAATCTAAACCCCAAATCTAAACCTAACCTCAAATCTAAATCTAACCCCAACCCCTAACCCCAAATCTAAACCTAACCCCAAATCTAAACCTAACCCCAACCCCTAACCCCAAATCTAAACCTAACCCCAAATCTAAACCTAACCCCAACCCCTAACCCCAAATCTAAACCTAACCCCAAATCTAAACCTTAAATCGAAACCTAACCCCAACCCCTAACCCCAAATCTAAACCTAACCCCAAATCTAAACCCCAAATCTAAACCTAACCCAAATCTAAACCTAACCCCAACCCCTAACCCCAAATCTAAACCTAACCCCAAATCTAAACCCCAAATCTAAACCTAACCCCAACCCCTAACCCCAAATCTAAACCTAACCCCATATCTAAACCCCAAATCTAAACCTAATCCCAAATCTAAACCCCAAATCTAAACCTAACCCCAACCCCTAACCCCAAATCTAGACCTAACCCCAAATCTAAACCCCAAATCTAAACCCCAAATCTAAACCTAACCCCAAATCTAAACCCCAAATGTAAACCTAAACCCAAATCTAAACCAAACCCCAACCCCTAACCCCAAATCTAAACCTAACCCCAAAACTAAACCCCAAATCTAAACCTAACCTGAACCCCTAACCCCAAATCTAAACCTAACCCCAAATCTAAACCTAACCCCAACCCCTAACCCCAAATCTAAACCTAACCCCAAAACTAAACCCCAAATCTAAACCTAGCCCCAAATCTAAACCCCAAATCTAAACCTAACCCCAACCCCTAACCCCAAATCTAAACCTAACCCCAAATCTAAACCCCAAATCTAAACCTAACCCCAAATCTAACCCCAAATATAAACCTAACCCCAAATCTAACCCCAAATCTAAACCTAACCCCAAATCTAAACCCCAAATCTAAACCTAACTCCAAATCTAAACCTAACCCCAACCCCTAACCCCAAATCTAAACATAACACCAAATCTAAACCCCAAATCTAAACCTAACCCCAACCCCTAACCCCAACCCCTAACCCCAACCCCTGACCCCAAATCTAAACCTAACCCCAACCCCTAAACCCCAACACCTAACCCCAAATCTAAACCTAACCCCAATCCCTAACCGCAACCCCTAACCCCAAATCTAAACCTAACCCCAATCCCTAACCCCTAACCCTAACCCCAAATCTAAACCTAACCCCAACCCCTAACCCCAAATCTAAACCTAACCTCAACACCTAACCACAACCCCTAACCCCAACCCCTAACCCCAACCCCTAACCCCAAATCTAAACCTAACCCCAATCCCTAACCCCAAACCCTAACCCCAAATCTAAACCTAACCCCAACCCCTAAACCCCAACCCCTAACCCCAAATCTAAACCTAACCCCAAACCCTAACCCCAACCCCTAACCCCAAATCTAAACCTAACCCCAACCCCTAAACCCCAACCCCTAACCCCAAATCTAAACCTAACCCCAATCCCTAACCCCAACCCCTAACCACAAATCTAAACCTAACCCCAATCCCTAACCCCAAACCCTAACCCCAACCCCCAACCCCAAATCTAAACCTAACCCCAAATTTAAACCTAACCCCAATCCCTAACCCCAAACCCTAACCCCAACCCCTAACCCCAAATCTAAACCTAACCCCAAACCCTAACTCCAAATCTAAACCTAACCCCAACCCCTAACCCCAAATCTAAACCTAACCCCAATCCCTAACCCCAAACCCTAACCCCAACCCCTAACCCCAAATCTAAACCTAACCCCAACCCCTAAACCCCAACACCTAACCCCAAATCTAAACCTAACCCCAATCCCTAACCCCAACCCCTAACCCCAAATCTAAACCTAACCCCAATCCCTAACCCCAAACCCTAACCCCAAATCTAAACCTAACCCCAACCCCTAAACCCCAACCCCTAACCCCAAATCTAAACCTAACCCCAACCCCTAACCCCAACCCCTAACCCCAAATCTAAACCTAACCTCAACCCCTAACCCCAACCCCTAACCCCAACCCCTAACCCCAACCCCTAAACCCCAACCCCTAACCCCAAATCTAAACCTAACCCCAAATCTAAACCTAACCCCAATCCCTAACCCCAACCCCTAACCCCAAATCTAAACCTAACCCCAATCCCTAACCCCAAACCCTAACCCCAAATCTAAACCTAACCCCAACCCCTAAAACCCAACCCCTAACCTCAAATCTAAACCTAACCCCAACCCCTAAAACCCAACCCCTACCCCAAATCTAAACCTAACCCCAACCCCTAATCCCAACCCCTAAGCCCAAATCTAAACCTAACCTCAACCCCTAACCCCAACACCTAACCCCAACCCCTAACCCCAACCCCTAACCCCAACCCCTAACCCCAAATCTAAACCTAACCCCAACCCCTAAACCCCAACCCCTAACCCCAAATCTAAACCTAACCCCAATCCCTAACCCCAAAACCTAACCCCAACCCCTAACCCCAAATCTAAACCTAACCCCAACCCCTAAACCCCAACCCCTAACCCCAAATCTAAACCTAACCCCAACCCCTAACCCCAACCCCTAACCCCAAATCTAAACCTAACCTCAACCCCTAACCCCAACACCTAACCCCAAACCCTAACCCCAATCCCTAACCCCAAATCTAAACCTAACCCCAACCCCTAACTCCAAACCCTAACCCCAAATCTAAACCTAACGCCAAATCCTAACCCCAACCCCTAACCCCAAATCTAAACCTAACCCCAAATCTAAACCCCAAATCTAAACCTAACCTCAAATCTAAACCTAACCCCAACCCCTAACCCCAAATCTAAACCTAACCCCAAATCTAAACCTAACCCCAACCCCTAACCCCAAATCTAAACCTAACCCCAAATCTAAACCTAACCCCAACCCCTAACCCCAAATCTAAACCTAACCCCAAATCTAAACCTTAAATCGAAACCTAACCCCAACCCCTAACCCCAAATCTAAACCTAACCCCAAATCTAAACCCCAAATCTAAACCTAACCCCAAATCTAAACCTAACCCCAACCCCTAACCCCAAATCTAAACCTAACCCCAAATCTAAACCCCAAATCTAAACCTAACCCCAACCCCTAACCCCAAATCTAAACCTAACCCCAAATCTAAACCCCAAATCTAAACCTAACCCCAACCCCTAACCCCAAATCTAAACCTAACCCCATATCTAAACCCCAAATCTAAACCTAATCCCAAATCTAAACCCCAAATCTAAACCTAACCCCAACCCCTAACCCCAAATCTAGACCTAACCCCAAATCTAAACCCCAAATCTAAACCCCAAATCTAAACCAAACCCCAACCCCTAACCCCAAATCTAAACCTAACCCCAAAACTAAACCCCAAATCTAAACCTAACCTGAACCCCTAACCCCAAATCTAAACCTAACCCCAAATCTAAACCTAACCCCAACCCCTAACCCCAAATCTAAACCTAACCCCAACCCCTAACCCCAAATCTAAACCTAACCCCAAATCTAAACCCCAAATCTAAACCTAACCCCAACCCCTAACCCCAAATCTAAACCTAACCCCAAATCTCAACCCCAAATCTAAACCTAACCCCAAATCTAACCCCAAATCTAAACCTAACCCCAAATCTAACCCCAAATCTAAACCTAACCCCAAATCTAAACCCCAAATCTAAACCTAACTCCAAATCTAAACCTAACCCCAACCCCTAACCCCAAATCTAAACATAACACCAAATCTAAACCCCAAATCTAAACCTAACCCCAAATCTAAACCTAACCCCAACCCCTAACCCCAAATCTAAACCTAACCCCAAATCTAAACCCCAAATCTAAACCTAACCCCAAATCTAAACCCCAAATCTAAACCCCAAATCTAAACCTAACCCCAAATCTAAACCCCAAATCTAAACCTAACCCCAACCCCTAACCCCAAATCTAAACCAAACCCCAAATCTAAACCTAACCCCAACCCCTAACCCCAAATCTAAACCTAACCCCAACCCCTAACACCAAATCTAAACCTAACCCCAAAACTAAACCCCAAATCTAAACCTAACCCCAAATCTAAACCTAACCCCAAATCTAAACCCCAAATCTAAACCTAACCCCAACCCCTAACCCCAAATCTAAACCTAACCCCAAATCTCAATCCCAAATCTAAACCTAACCCCAAATCTAACCCCAAATCTAAACCTAACCCCAAATCTAAACCTAACCCCAACCCTTAACCCCAAATCTAAACCTAACCCCAAATCTAAACCCCAAATCTAAACCTAACCCCAAATCTAAACCCCAAATATAAACCTAACCCCAAATCTAAACCTAACCCCAAATCTAAAACCCAAATCTAAACCTAGCCCCAAATCTAAACCTAACCCCAACCCCTAAACCCAAATCTAAACCTAACCGCAAATCTAAACCTAACCCCAACCCCTAACCCCAAATCTAAACCTAACCCCAAATCTAAACCCCAAATCTAAACCTAACCCCAAATCTAAACCCCAAATCTAAACCTAACCCCAAATCTAAACCTAACCCCAACCCCTAAACCCAAATCTAAACCTAACCCCAAATCTAAACCTAACCCCAACCCCTAACCCCAAATCTAAACCTAACCCCAAATCTAAACCTAACCCCAAATCTAAACCCCAAATCTAAACCTAACCCCAAATCTAAACCCCAAATCTAAACCTAACCCCAACCCCTAACCCCAAATCTAAACCTAACCCCAACCCCTAACCCCAAATCTAAACCTAACCCCAAATCTAAACCTAACCCCAACCCCTAACCCCAAATCTAAACCTAACCCCAAATCTAAACCTGACCCCAAATCTAAACCTGACCCCTAATCTAAACCTAACCCCAACCCCTAACCCCAAATCTAAACCTAACCCCAAATCTAAACCCCAAATCTAAACCTAACTCCAAATCTAAACCTAACCCCAACCCCTAACCCCAAATCTAAACATAACCCCAAATCTAAACACCAAATCTAAACCTAACCCCAAATCTAAACCTAACCGCAACCCCTAACCCCAAATCTAAACCTAACCCCAAATCTAAACCCCAAATCTAAACCTAACCCCAAATCTAAACCCCAAATCTAAACCTAACCCCAAATCTAAACCTAACCCCAACCCCTAAGCCCAAAGCTAAACCTAGCCCCAAATCTAAACCTAACTCCAAATCTAAACCCCAAATCTAAACCTACCCCCAAATCTAAAACTAACCCCAACCCCTAACCCCAAATCTAAACCTAACCCCAAATCTAAACCCCAAATCTAAACCTAACCCCAAATCTAAACCCCAAATCTAAACCTAACCCCAAATCTAAACCTAACCCCAAATCTAAACCCCAAATCTAGACCTAACCCCAAATCTAAACCTAACCCCAACCCCTAACCACAAATCGAAACCTAACCCCAAATCTAAACCTAACCCCTAACCCCAAACCTAGACCTAACCCCAAATCTAAACCCCAAATCTAAACCTAACCCCAAATCTAAACCCCAAATCTAAACCTAACCCCAAATCTAAACCTAACCCCAACCCCTAACCCCAAATCTAAACCTAACCCCAAATCTAAACCCAACCCCAACCCCTAAGCCCAAAGCTAAACCTAGCCCCAAATCTAAACCTAACTCCAAATCTAAACCCCAAATCTAAACCTACCCCCAAATCTAAAACTAACCCCAACCCCTAACCCCAAATCTAAACCTAACCCCAAATCTAAACCCCAAATCTAAACCTAACCCCAAATCTAAACCCCAAATCTAAACCTAACCCCAAATCTAAACCCCAAATCTAAACCTAACCCCAAATCTAAACCTAACCCCAAATCTAAACCCCAAATCTAGACCTAACCCCAAATCTAAACCTAACCCCAACCCCTAACCACAAATCTAAACCTAACCCCAAATCTAAACCTAACCCCTAACCCCAAACCTAGACCTAACCCCAAATCTAAACCCCAAATCTAAACCTAACCCCAAATCTAAACCCCAAATCTAAACCTAACCCCAAATCTAAACCTAACCCCAACCCCTAACCCCAAATCTAAACCTAACCACAAATCTAAACCCCAAATCTAAAACTAACCCCAACCCCTAACCCCAAATCTAAACCTAACCCCAAATCTAAACCTAACCACAAATCAAAACCCCAAATCTAAACCTAACCCCAAATCTAAACCTAACCCCAAATCTAAACCCCAAATCTAAACCTAAACCCAAATCTAAACCTAACCCCAACCCCTACCCAAATCTAAACCTAATCCCAAATCTAAATCCGAAATCTAAACCTAACCCCAAATCTAAACCTAACCCCAAATCTAAACCCCAAATCTAAACCTAACCAAAACCCCTAACCCCAAATCTAAACCTAACCCCAAATCTAAACCTAACCCCAACCCCTAACCCCAAATCTAAACCAAAACCCCAAATCTAAACACCAAATCTAAACCTAACCCCAAATCTAAACCCCAAATCTAAACCCCAAATCTAAACCTAAACCCAAATCTAAACCTAACCCCAACCCCTATCCCCAAATCTAAACCTAACCCAAATCTAAACCTAACCCCAACCCCTAACCCCTAATCTAAACCTAACCCCAAATCTAAACCTAACCCCAACCCCTAACCCCAAATCTAAAACTAACCCCGAATCTAAACCTAACCCCAAATCTAAACCTAACCCCAACCCCTAACCCCAAATCTAAACCTAACCCCGAATCTAAACCTAACCCCAACCCCTAACCCCTAAACTAAACCTAACCCCAAATCTAAAACCCAAATCTAAACCTAACCCCAATCCCTAACCCCAAATCTAAACCTAACCCCAAATCTAAACCCCAAATCTAAACCTAAACCCAAATCTAAACCTAACCCCAACCCCTAACCCAAATCTAAACCTAACCCCAAATCTAAATCCCAAATCTAAACCTAACCCCAAATCTAAACCTAACCCCAAATCTAAACCCCAAATCTACACCTAACCCCAACCCCTAACCCCAAATCTAAACCTAACCCCAAATCTAAACCCCAAATCTAAACCTAACCCCAAATCTAAACCTAACCCCAAATCTAAACCTAACCCCAACCCCTAACCCCAAATCTAAACCTAACCCAAATCTAAACCTAACCCCAACCCCAAACCCCTAATCTAAACGTAACCCCAAATCTAAACCTAACCCCAACCCCTAACCCCAAATCTAAACCTAACCCCAAATCTAAACCTAACCCCAACCCCTAACCCCAAATCTAAACCTAACCCCAACTCTAAAACCCAAACCTAAACCTAACCCCAACCCCTAACCCCAAATCTAAACCTAACCCCAAATCTAAACCTAACCCCAACTCTAAACCTAACCCCAAATCTAAACCCCAAATCTAAACCTAAACCCAAATCTAAACCTAAGCCCAACCCCTAACCCCAAATCTAAACCTAACCCCAAATCTAAACCTAACCCCAACCCCTAACCCCAAATCTAAACCTAACCCCAAATCTAAACCCCAAATCTAAACCTAACCCCAAATCTAAACCTAACTGCAAATCTAAACCCCAAATCTAAACCTAACCCCAAATCTAAACCTAACCCCAACCCCTAACCCCAAATCTAAACCTAACCGAAATCTAAACCTAACCCCAACCCCCAACCCCTAATCTAAACCTAACCCCAAATCTAAACCTAACCCCAACCCCTAACCCCAAATCTAAACCTAACCCCAAATCTAAACCTAACCCCAAATCAAAACCCCAAATCTAAACCTAACGCCAAATCTAAACCTAACCCCAAATCTAAACCCCAAATATAAACCTAACCCCAAATCTAAACCCCAAATATAAACCTAACCCCAAATCTAAACCTAACCCCAAATCTAAAACCCAAATCTAAACCTAGCCCCAAATCTAAACCTAACCGCAACCCCTAAACCCAAATCTAAACCTAACCCCAAATCTAAACCCCAAATCTAAACCTAACCCCAAATCTAAACCTAACCCCAACCCCTAACCCCAAATCTAAACCTAACCCCAAATCTAAACCCCAAATCTAAACCTAACCCCAAATCTAAACCCCAAATCTAAACCTAACCCCAAATCTAAACCTAACCCCAACCCCTAAACTCAAATCTAAACCTAACCCCAAATCTAAACCTAACCCCAAATCTAAACCCCAAATATAAACCTAACCCCAAATCTAAACCTAACCCCAAATCTAAACCCCAAATCTAAACCTAACCCCAAATCTAAACCCCAAATCTAAACCTAACCCCAACCCCTAACCCCAAATCTAAACCTAACCCCAAATCTAAACCTAACCCCAACCCCTAACCCCAAATCTAAACCTAACCCCAAATCTAAACCTAACCCAAACCCCTAACCCCAAATCTAAACCTGACCCCAAATCTAAACCTGACCCCTAATCTAAACCTAACCCCAACCCCTAACCCCTAATCTAAACCTAACCCCAAATCTAAACCCCAAATCTAAACCCCAAATCTAAACCTAACCCCAAATCTAAACCCCAAATATAAACCTAACCCCAAATCTAAACCTAACCTCAACCCCTGACCCCAAATCTAAACCTAACCCCAAATCTAAACCTAACCCCAACCCCTAACCCCAAATCTAAACCTAACCCCAAATCTAAACCTAACCCCAACCCCTAACCCCAAATTTAAACCTAACCCCAAATCTTAACCTAACCCCAACCACTAACACCAAATTCAAACCTAACCCCAAATCTAAACCTAACGCCAACCCCTAAGCCCAAATCTAAACCTAACCCCAACCCCTTACCCCAAATCTAAACCTAACCCCAATATCTAACCCCAACACCTAACCCCAAATCTAAACCCCAAATCTAAACCTAACCCCAAATCTAAACCCCAAATCTAAACCTAGCACCAAATCTAAACCCCAAATCTAAACCTAACCCCAACCCCTAACTCCAAATGTAAACCTAACCCCAAATCTAAACCTAACCCCAAACCCTAACCCCAAATCTAAACCTAACCCCAACTCCTAACCCCATATGTAAACCTAACCCCAAATCTAAACCTAACCCCAACCCCTAACCCCAACCCCTAACCCCAAATCTAAACCTAACCCCAACCCCTAACCCCAAATCTAAACTTAACCCCAACCCCTATCCCCAACCTCAATAGATGGGAGTGGGCGCGCAGGGAATCCGTCTCTGTTGAGCAGATGTCAATCCTGCCTCGCTTTTGCTTTGTTGCCTCTACCAAGATGATTTCCCGTTTCTCTCTTCACTGGAGCAGGCAGACACAGCCAACGCACATCAAGTGTCAAGAGACACGCTCTGCTGAGCTCAACGCTTGTGCAGATGCACATGTGCGACGAAGTCAACACACGTGCTTGTGGAGAGAAAGAAAGGGACTCCCAGGTGTGTGGAGCGACGGGGAGAAAGAGCGGGCGCTGAGGAACACAGTTTCAAACAGACTGTCTCCACACAAACAGGCACCTGTCTGCAGGTATCCTAGATCTTGATTCTTGAACTTGAGGAAACACGCGTCTGAGCAAAACTCCCAAACGCTTCCAGGAAAGACACAGGCTCTCCCACAAGCACACAAGTGTTTGCCCTCAGCTATAGATCAGGGACAAGCCTGTGAAGAGCAACCAAAGAGCTCGTCCGTCTTTCCCTCAATAGATGGGAGTAGGCGCGCTTGCGGATGTGTGCGTGTGTGTGGCCACGCGTTTGCTTAGGCTTCAGTGTGTGAAAAGGTAGGTGCTTTTCTCTAGCTGCGTGTGCGTGCACGTGGTGCTGGGTGCACATCCCTGGGTGCTCGTGGAAAGGTTTCTGCATGGTTTTCGCTGAGGAATCGTGTGTGTGCACATGGACAAAGAGAAGGCGCAGCAACCAGGTTCCAGCGCCGAAGAAGGCAAAAGGCGAGGTTTCCGGCGCTATCTCCTTCTCTCCCCAGAGCTAGTCGCGCAAAGCAAGCCGCTAAGCCGGCGACCGGCAAGAGAGCTACAACGAAGCATGCCGAACGGAGAAAATAGCAGCAGCTCATCTGTTCACACCTTGTTTCTGCCATGTGCTTGAACGCCAAGACGTTCGCGCTTCTGTGAGATGAAAGACGTCCTTCTGCATATGTGGTTGCTCACACCGGTGCACTTGTTAGTGTATCCATTCAGTCCTGGGCTGCGGGGCATTCAGAAGTGGCTCTGTGGAGACGTCTGCATAGAGGCAGCTGTCAGAACACGCACACTCGATTGTTCACCAAAACATATGCAGACGCGTCCTTAGCCTGTAGATTTGGATGCACAGAGTTCCCTGTGTTCGCAAGAGACAAGGGAATCGCGTCTGTGCGCACAGAAGCAATAGCGGACCGTTTCCCTCGGAGTGAACGCGAAAGAGCCGTCTATATACTCGCAGACACGCGAACGTGCCTCAATGCGGTCACAGAGGCAGCAGCTTTTGCACAGATGCTCCTGGTGATTCTGGCACTTTCCAGGCACACTCCTGAAAGTCGCGCACACTGCTGTTCACTCGCTAAACGACCTCTTGGGAAACACGTCTCCGGTCGACGGACCGCTCAGATTGCTTCTCGTGTAACTGTGAACTGTGTCAGCGCAGGGAATCCGTCTCTGTTGAGCAGATGTCGTTCCTGCCTCGCTTTTGCTTTGTTGCCTCTACCAAGATGATTTCCCGTTTCTCTCTTCACTGGAGCACGCAGACACAGCCAACGCACATCAAGTGTCAAGAGACACGCTCTGCTGAGCTCAACGCTTGTGCAGATGCACATGTGCGACGAAGTCAACACACGTGCTTGTGGAGAGAAAGAAAGGGACTCCCAGGCGTGTGGAGCGATGGGGAGAAAGAGCGGGCGCTGAGGAACACAGTTTCAAACAGACTGTCTCCACACAAACAGGCACCTGTCTGCAGGTATCCTAGATCTTGATTCTTGAACTTGAGGAAACACGCGTCTGAGCAAAACTCCCAAACGCTTCCAGGAAAGACACAGGCTCTCCCACAAGCACACAAGTGTTTGCCCTCAGCTATAGATCAGGGACAAGCCTGTGAAGAGATGCCCTGCTATTCTTTCGCCTTATGGCATCATGTGTTTCGTTCCTCTTGGAGATCGATTGTTAAACGTCTTTCCTAGGGCGACTGTGAAGCATTTGCCAGCGGAGGAGAAGTAGCACGGAGCAGCATTCAGTACTGCCTACGAGTGTCTTTGCTACCCTACTAGCGGAGCTCCAAGAACAGGCACACATCTTCAGGTACCTTCCAAATGTGGATTCCCCTGCAGCCCCGTAGGCGGGCGTGCAGTACGCCAACCGTCAACGGACGTTTTTCCCCTCAAGCCTGTCAGGACGTTGCTCGTCCGTCTTTCCCTCAATAGATGGGAGTAGGCGCGCTTGCGGATGTGTGCGTGTGTGTGGCCACGCGTTTGCTTAGGCATCAGTGTGTGAAAAGGTAGGTGCTTTTCTCTAGCTGCGTGTGCGTGCACGTGGTGCTGGGTGCACATCCCTGGGTGCTCGTGGAAAGGTTTCTGCATGGTTTTCGCTGAGGAATCGTGTGTGTGCACATGGACAAAGAGAAGGCGCAGCAACCAGGTTCCAGCGCCGAAGAAGGCAAAAGGCGAGGTTTCCGGCGCTATCTCCTTCTCTCCCCAGAGCTAGTCGCGCAAAGCAAGCCGCTAAGCCGGCGACCGGCAAGAGAGCTACAACGAAGCATGCCGAACGGAGAAAATAGCAGCAGCTCATCTGTTCACACCTTGTTTCTGCCATGTGCTTGAACGCCAAGACGTTCGCGCTTCTGTGAGATGAAAGACGTCCTTCTGCATATGTGGTTGCTCACACCGGTGCACTTGTTAGTGTATCCATTCAGTCCTGGGCTGCGGGGCATTCAGAAGTGGCTCTGTGGAGACGTCTGCATAGAGGCAGCTGTCAGAACACGCACACTCGATTGTTCACCAAAACATATGCAGACGCGTCCTTAGCCTGTAGATTTGGATGCACAGAGTTCCCTGTGTTCGCAAGAGACAAGGGAATCGCGTCTGTACGCACAGAAGCAATAGCGGACCGTTTCCCTCGGAGTGAACGCGAAAGAGCCGTCTATATACTCGCAGACACGGGAACGTGCCTCAATGCGGTCACAGAGGCGGCAGCTTTTGCACAGATGCTCCTGGTGATTCTGGCACTTTCCAGGCACACTCCTGAAAGTCGCGCACACTGCTGTTCACTCGCTAAACGACCTCTTGGGAAACACGTCTCCGGTCGACGGACCGCTCAGATTGCTTCTCGTGTAACTGTGAACTGTGTCAGCGCAGGGAATCCGTCTCTGTTGAGCAGATGTCGATCCTGCCTCGCTTTTGCTTTGTTGCCTCTACCAAGATGATTTCCCGTTTCTCTCTTCACTGGAGCACGCAGACACAGCCAACGCACATCAAGTGTCAAGAGACACGCTCTGCTGAGCTCAACGCTTGTGCAGATGCACATGTGCGACGAAGTCAACACACGTGCTTGTGGAGAGAAAGAAAGGGACTCCCAGGCGTGTGGAGCGACGGGGAGAAAGAGCGGGCGCTGAGGAACACAGTTTCAAACAGACTGTCTCCACACAAACAGGCACCTGTCTGCAGGTATCCTAGATCTTGATTCTTGAACTTGAGGAAACACGCGTCTGAGCAAAACTCCCAAACGCTTCCAGGAAAGACACAGGCTCTCCCACAAGCACACAAGTGTTTGCCCTCAGCTATAGATCAGGGACAAGCCTGTGAAGAGATGCCCTGCTATTCTTTCGCCTTATGGCATCATGTGTTTCGTTCCTCTTGGAGATCGATTGTTAAACGTCTTTCCTAGGGCGACTGTGAAGCATTTGCCAGCGGAGGAGAAGTAGCACGGAGCAGCATTCAGTACTGCCTACGAGTGTCTTTGCTACCCTACTAGCGGAGCTCCAAGAACAGGCACACATCTTCAGGTACCTTCCAAATGTGGATTCCCCTGCAGCCCCGTAGGCGGGCGTGCAGTACGCCAACCGTCAACGGACGTTTTTCCCCTCAAGCCTGTCAGGACGTTGCTCGTCCGTCTTTCCCTCAAGAGATGGGAGTAGGCGCGCTTGCGGATGTGTGCGTGTGTGTGGCCACGCGTTTGCTTAGGCATCAGTGTGTGAAAAGGTAGGTGCTTTTCTCTAGCTGCGTGTGCGTGCACGTGGTGCTGGGTGCACATCCCTGGGTGCTCGTGGAAAGGTTTCTGCATGGTTTTCGCTGAGGAATCGTGTGTGTGCACATGGACAAAGAGAAGGCGCAGCAACCAGGTTCCAGCGCCGAAGAAGGCAAAAGGCGAGGTTTCCGGCGCTATCTCCTTCTCTCCCCAGAGCTAGTCGCGCAAAGCAAGCCGCTAAGCCGGCGACCGGCAAGAGAGCTACAACGAAGCATGCCGAACGGAGAAAATAGCAGCAGCTCATCTGTTCACACCTTGTTTCTGCCATGTGCTTGAACGCCAAGACGTTCGCGCTTCTGTGAGATGAAAGACGTCCTTCTGCATATGTGGTTGCTCACACCGGTGCACTTGTTAGTGTATCCATTCAGTCCTGGGCTGCGGGGCATTCAGAAGTGGCTCTGTGGAGACGTCTGCATAGAGGCAGCTGTCAGAACACGCACACTCGATTGTTCACCAAAACATATGCAGACGCGTCCTTAGCCTGTAGATTTGGATGCACAGAGTTCCCTGTGTTCGCAAGAGACAAGGGAATCGCGTCTGTACGCACAGAAGCAATAGCGGACCGTTTCCCTCGGAGTGAACGCGAAAGAGCCGTCTATATACTCGCAGACACGGGAACGTGCCTCAATGCGGTCACAGAGGCGGCAGCTTTTGCACAGATGCTCCTGGTGATTCTGGCACTTTCCAGGCACACTCCTGAAAGTCGCGCACACTGCTGTTCACTCGCTAAACGACCTCTTGGGAAACACGTCTCCGGTCGACGGACCGCTCAGATTGCTTCTCGTGTAACTGTGAACTGTGTCAGCGCAGGGAATCCGTCTCTGTTGAGCAGATGTCGATCCTGCCTCGCTTTTGCTTTGTTGCCTCTACCAAGATGATTTCCCGTTTCTCTCTTCACTGGAGCACGCAGACACAGCCAACGCACATCAAGTGTCAAGAGACACGCTCTGCTGAGCTCAACGCTTGTGCAGATGCACATGTGCGACGAAGTCAACACACGTGCTTGTGGAGAGAAAGAAAGGGACTCCCAGGCGTGTGGAGCGACGGGGAGAAAGAGCGGGCGCTGAGGAACACAGTTTCAAACAGACTGTCTCCACACAAACAGGCACCTGTCTGCAGGTATCCTAGATCTTGATTCTTGAACTTGAGGAAACACGCGTCTGAGCAAAACTCCCAAACGCTTCCAGGAAAGACACAGGCTCTCCCACAAGCACACAAGTGTTTGCCCTCAGCTATAGATCAGGGACAAGCCTGTGAAGAGATGCCCTGCTATTCTTTCGCCTTATGGCATCATGTGTTTCGTTCCTCTTGGAGATCGATTGTTAAACGTCTTTCCTAGGGCGACTGTGAAGCATTTGCCAGCGGAGGAGAAGTAGCACGGAGCAGCATTCAGTACTGCCTACGAGTGTCTTTGCTACCCTACTAGCGGAGCTCCAAGAACAGGCACACATCTTCAGGTACCTTCCAAATGTGGATTCCCCTGCAGCCCCGTAGGCGGGCGTGCAGTACGCCAACCGTCAACGGACGTTTTTCCCCTCAAGCCTGTCAGGACGTTGCTCGTCCGTCTTTCCCTCAATAGATGGGAGTAGGCGCGCTTGCGGATGTGTGCGTGTGTGTGGCCACGCGTTTGCTTAGGCATCAGTGTGTGAAAAGGTAGGTGCTTTTCTCTAGCTGCGTGTGCGTGCACGTGGTGCTGGGTGCACATCCCTGGGTGCTCGTGGAAAGGTTTCTGCATGGTTTTCGCTGAGGAATCGTGTGTGTGCACATGGACAAAGAGAAGGCGCAGCAACCAGGTTCCAGCGCCGAAGAAGGCAAAAGGCGAGGTTTCCGGCGCTATCTCCTTCTCTCCCCAGAGCTAGTCGCGCAAAGCAAGCCGCTAAGCCGGCGACCGGCAAGAGAGCTACAACGAAGCATGCCGAACGGAGAAAATAGCAGCAGCTCATCTGTTCACACCTTGTTTCTGCCATGTGCTTGAACGCCAAGACATTCGCGCTTCTGTGAGATGAAAGACGTCCTTCTGCATATGTGGTTGCTCACACCGGTGCACTTGTTAGTGTATCCATTCAGTCCTGGGCTGCGGGGCATTCAGAAGTGGCTCTGTGGAGACGTCTGCATAGAGGCAGCTGTCAGAACACGCACACTCGATTGTTCACCAAAACATATGCAGACGCGTCCTTAGCCTGTAGATTTGGATGCACAGAGTTCCCTGTGTTCGCAAGAGACAAGGGAATCGCGTCTGTGCGCACAGAAGCAATAGCGGACCGTTTCCCTCGGAGTGAACGCGAAAGAGCCGTCTATATACTCGCAGACACGCGAACGTGCCTCAATGCGGTCACAGAGGCAGCAGCTTTTGCACAGATGCTCCTGGTGATTCTGGCACTTTCCAGGCACACTCCTGAAAGTCGCGCACACTGCTGTTCACTCGCTAAACGACCTCTTGGGAAACACGTCTCCGGTCGACGGACCGCTCAGATTGCTTCTCGTGTAACTGTGAACTGTGTCAGCGCAGGGAATCCGTCTCTGTTGAGCAGATGTCAATCCTGCCTCGCTTTTGCTTTGTTGCCTCTACCAAGATGATTTCCCGTTTCTCTCTTCACTGGAGCAGGCAGACACAGCCAACGCACATCAAGTGTCAAGAGACACGCTCTGCTGAGCTCAACGCTTGTGCAGATGCACATGTGCGACGAAGTCAACACACGTGCTTGTGGAGAGAAAGAAAGGGACTCCCAGGCGTGTGGAGCGATGGGGAGAAAGAGCGGGCGCTGAGGAACACAGTTTCAAACAGACTGTCTCCACACAAACAGGCACCTGTCTGCAGGTATCCTAGATCTTGATTCTTGAACTTGAGGAAACACGCGTCTGAGCAAAACTCCCAAACGCTTCCAGGAAAGACACAGGCTCTCCCACAAGCACACAAGTGTTTGCCCTCAGCTATAGATCAGGGACAAGCCTGTGAAGAGATGCCCTGCTATTCTTTCGCCTTATGGCATCATGTGTTTCGTTCCTCTTGGAGATCGATTGTTAAACGTCTTTCCTAGGGCGACTGTGAAGCATTTGCCAGCGGAGGAGAAGTAGCACGGAGCAGCATTCAGTACTGCCTACGAGTGTCTTTGCTACCCTACTAGCGGAGCTCCAAGAACAGGCACACATCTTCAGGTACCTTCCAAATGTGGATTCCCCTGCAGCCCCGTAGGCGGGCGTGCAGTACGCCAACCGTCAACGGACGTTTTTCCCCTCAAGCCTGTCAGGACGTTGCTCGTCCGTCTTTCCCTCAATAGATGGGAGTAGGCGCGCTTGCGGATGTGTGCGTGTGTGTGGCCACGCGTTTGCTTAGGCATCAGTGTGTGAAAAGGTAGGTGCTTTTCTCTAGCTGCGTGTGCGTGCACGTGGTGCTGGGTGCACATCCCTGGGTGCTCGTGGAAAGGTTTCTGCATGGTTTTCGCTGAGGAATCGTGTGTGTGCACATGGACAAAGAGAAGGCGCAGCAACCAGGTTCCAGCGCCGAAGAAGGCAAAAGGCGAGGTTTCCGGCGCTATCTCCTTCTCTCCCCAGAGCTAGTCGCGCAAAGCAAGCCGCTAAGCCGGCGACCGGCAAGAGAGCTACAACGAAGCATGCCGAACGGAGAAAATAGCAGCAGCTCATCTGTTCACACCTTGTTTCTGCCATGTGCTTGAACGCCAAGACGTTCGCGCTTCTGTGAGATGAAAGACGTCCTTCTGCATATGTGGTTGCTCACACCGGTGCACTTGTTAGTGTATCCATTCAGTCCTGGGCTGCGGGGCATTCAGAAGTGGCTCTGTGGAGACGTCTGCATAGAGGCAGCTGTCAGAACACGCACACTCGATTGTTCACCAAAACATATGCAGACGCGTCCTTAGCCTGTAGATTTGGATGCACAGAGTTCCCTGTGTTCGCAAGAGACAAGGGAATCGCGTCTGTACGCACAGAAGCAATAGCGGACCGTTTCCCTCGGAGTGAACGCGAAAGAGCCGTCTATATACTCGCAGACACGGGAACGTGCCTCAATGCGGTCACAGAGGCGGCAGCTTTTGCACAGATGCTCCTGGTGATTCTGGCACTTTCCAGGCACACTCCTGAAAGTCGCGCACACTGCTGTTCACTCGCTAAACGACCTCTTGGGAAACACGTCTCCGGTCGACGGACCGCTCAGATTGCTTCTCGTGTAACTGTGAACTGTGTCAGCGCAGGGAATCCGTCTCTGTTGAGCAGATGTCGATCCTGCCTCGCTTTTGCTTTGTTGCCTCTACCAAGATGATTTCCCGTTTCTCTCTTCACTGGAGCACGCAGACACAGCCAACGCACATCAAGTGTCAAGAGACACGCTCTGCTGAGCTCAACGCTTGTGCAGATGCACATGTGCGACGAAGTCAACACACGTGCTTGTGGAGAGAAAGAAAGGGACTCCCAGGCGTGTGGAGCGACGGGGAGAAAGAGCGGGCGCTGAGGAACACAGTTTCAAACAGACTGTCTCCACACAAACAGGCACCTGTCTGCAGGTATCCTAGATCTTGATTCTTGAACTTGAGGAAACACGCGTCTGAGCAAAACTCCCAAACGCTTCCAGGAAAGACACAGGCTCTCCCACAAGCACACAAGTGTTTGCCCTCAGCTATAGATCAGGGACAAGCCTGTGAAGAGATGCCCTGCTATTCTTTCGCCTTATGGCATCATGTGTTTCGTTCCTCTTGGAGATCGATTGTTAAACGTCTTTCCTAGGGCGACTGTGAAGCATTTGCCAGCGGAGGAGAAGTAGCACGGAGCAGCATTCAGTACTGCCTACGAGTGTCTTTGCTACCCTACTAGCGGAGCTCCAAGAACAGGCACACATCTTCAGGTACCTTCCAAATGTGGATTCCCCTGCAGCCCCGTAGGCGGGCGTGCAGTACGCCAACCGTCAACGGACGTTTTTCCCCTCAAGCCTGTCAGGACGTTGCTCGTCCGTCTTTCCCTCAATAGATGGGAGTAGGCGCGCTTGCGGATGTGTGCGTGTGTGTGGCCACGCGTTTGCTTAGGCATCAGTGTGTGAAAAGGTAGGTGCTTTTCTCTAGCTGCGTGTGCGTGCACGTGGTGCTGGGTGCACATCCCTGGGTGCTCGTGGAAAGGTTTCTGCATGGTTTTCGCTGAGGAATCGTGTGTGTGCACATGGACAAAGAGAAGGCGCAGCAACCAGGTTCCAGCGCCGAAGAAGGCAAAAGGCGAGGTTTCCGGCGCTATCTCCTTCTCTCCCCAGAGCTAGTCGCGCAAAGCAAGCCGCTAAGCCGGCGACCGGCAAGAGAGCTACAACGAAGCATGCCGAACGGAGAAAATAGCAGCAGCTCATCTGTTCACACCTTGTTTCTGCCATGTGCTTGAACGCCAAGACGTTCGCGCTTCTGTGAGATGAAAGACGTCCTTCTGCATATGTGGTTGCTCACACCGGTGCACTTGTTAGTGTATCCATTCAGTCCTGGGCTGCGGGGCATTCAGAAGTGGCTCTGTGGAGACGTCTGCATAGAGGCAGCTGTCAGAACACGCACACTCGATTGTTCACCAAAACATATGCAGACGCGTCCTTAGCCTGTAGATTTGGATGCACAGAGTTCCCTGTGTTCGCAAGAGACAAGGGAATCGCGTCTGTACGCATAGAAGCAATAGCGGACCGTTTCCCTCGGAGTGAACGCGAAAGAGCCGTCTATATACTCGCAGACACGCGAACGTGCCTCAATGCGGTCACAGAGGCAGCAGCTTTTGCACAGATGCTCCTGGTGATTCTGGCACTTTCCAGGCACACTCCTGAAAGTCGCGCACACTGCTGTTCACTCGCTAAACGACCTCTTGGGAAACACGTCTGCGGTCGACGGACCGCTCAGATTGCTTCTCGTGTAACTGTGAACTGTGTCAGCGCAGGGAATCCGTCTCTGTTGAGCAGATGTCGATCCTGCCTCGCTTTTGCTTTGTTGCCTCTACCAAGATGATTTCCCGTTTCTGTCTTCACTGGAGCAGGCAGACACAGCCAACGCACATCAAGTGTCAAGAGACACGCTCTGCTGAGCTCAACGCTTGTGCAGATGCACATGTGCGACGAAGTCAACACACGTGCTTGTGGAGAGAAAGAAAGGGACTCCCAGGCGTGTGGAGCGACGGGGAGAAAGAGCGGGCGCTGAGGAACACAGTTTCAAACAGACTGTCTCCACACAAACAGGCACCTGTCTGCAGGTATCCTAGATCTTGATTCTTGAACTTGAGGAAACACGCGTCTGAGCAAAACTCCCAAACGCTTCCAGGAAAGACACAGGCTCTCCCACAAGCACACAAGTGTTTGCCCTCAGCTATAGATCAGGGACAAGCCTGTGAAGAGATGCCCTGCTATTCTTTCGCCTTATGGCATCATGTGTTTCGTTCCTCTTGGAGATCGATTGTTAAACGTCTTTCCTAGGGCGACTGTGAAGCATTTGCCAGCGGAGGAGAAGTAGCACGGAGCAGCATTCAGTACTGCCTACGAGTGTCTTTGCTACCCTACTAGCGGAGCTCCAAGAACAGGCACACATCTTCAGGTACCTTCCAAATGTGGATTCCCCTGCAGCCCCGTAGGCGGGCGTGCAGTACGCCAACCGTCAACGGACGTTTTTCCCCTCAAGCCTGTCAGGACGTTGCTCGTCCGTCTTTCCCTCAAGAGATGGGAGTAGGCGCGCTTGCGGATGTGTGCGTGTGTGTGGCCACGCGTTTGCTTAGGCATCAGTGTGTGAAAAGGTAGGTGCTTTTCTCTAGCTGCGTGTGCGTGCACGTGGTGCTGGGTGCACATCCCTGGGTGCTCGTGGAAAGGTTTCTGCATGGTTTTCGCTGAGGAATCGTGTGTGTGCACATGGACAAAGAGAAGGCGCAGCAACCAGGTTCCAGCGCCGAAGAAGGCAAAAGGAGAGGTTTCCGGCGCTATCTCCTTCTCTCCCCAGACCTAGTCGCGCAAAGCAAGCCGCTAAGCCGGCGACCGGCAAGAGAGCTACAACGAAGCATGCCGAACGGAGAAAATAGCAGCAGCTCATCTGTTCACACCTTGTTTCTGCCATGTGCTTGAACGCCAAGACGTTCGCGCTTCTGTGAGATGAAAGACGTCCTTCTGCATATGTGGTTGCTCACACCGGTGCACTTGTTAGTGTATCCATTCAGTCCTGGGCTGCGGGGCATTCAGAAGTGGCTCTGTGGAGACGTCTGCATAGAGGCAGCTGTCAGAACACGCACACTCGATTGTTCACCAAAACATATGCAGACGCGTCCTTAGCCTGTAGATTTGGATGCACACAGTTCCCTGTGTTCGCAAGAGACAAGGGAATCGCGTCTGTACGCACAGAAGCAATAGCGGACCGTTTCCCTCGGAGTGAACGCGAAAGAGCCGTCTATATACTCGCAGACACGGGAACGTGCCTCAGTGCGGTCACAGAGGCAGCAGCTTTTGCACAGATGCTCCTGGTGATTCTGGCACTTTCCAGGCACACTCCTGAAAGTCGCGCACACTGCTGTTCACTCGCTAAACGACCTCTTGGGAAACACGTCTCCGGTCGACGGACCGCTCAGATTGCTTCTCGTGTAACTGTGAACTGTGTCAGCGCAGGGAATCCGTCTCTGTTGAGCAGATGTCAATCCTGCCTCGCTTTTGCTTTGTTGCCTCTACCAAGATGATTTCCCGTTTCTCTCTTCACTGGAGCAGGCAGACACAGCCAACGCACATCAAGTGTCAAGAGACACGCTCTGCTGAGCTCAACGCTTGTGCAGATGCACATGTGCGACGAAGTCAACACACGTGCTTGTGGAGAGAAAGAAAGGGACTCCCAGGCGTGTGGAGCGACGGGGAGAAAGAGCGGGCGCTGAGGAACACAGTTTCAAACAGACTGTCTCCACACAAACAGGCACCTGTCTGCAGGTATCCTAGATCTTGATTCTTGAACTTGAGGAAACACGCGTCTGAGCAAAACTCCCAAACGCTTCCAGGAAAGACACAGGCTCTCCCACAAGCACACAAGTGTTTGCCCTCAGCTATAGATCAGGGACAAGCCTGTGAAGAGATGCCCTGCTATTCTTTCGCCTTATGGCATCATGTGTTTCGTTCCTCTTGGAGATCGATTGTTAAACGTCTTTCCTAGGGCGACTGTGAAGCATTTGCCAGCGGAGGAGAAGTAGCACGGAGCAGCATTCAGTACTGCCTACGAGTGTCTTTGCTACCCTACTAGCGGAGCTCCAAGAACAGGCACACATCTTCAGGTACCTTCCAAATGTGGATTCCCCTGCAGCCCCGTAGGCGGGCGTGCAGTACGCCAACCGTCAACGGACGTTTTTCCCCTCAAGCCTGTCAGGACGTTGCTCGTCCGTCTTTCCCTCAATAGATGGGAGTAGGCGCGCTTGCGGATGTGTGCGTGTGTGTGGCCACGCGTTTGCTTAGGCATCAGTGTGTGAAAAGGTAGGTGCTTTTCTCTAGCTGCGTGTGCGTGCACGTGGTGCTGGGTGCACATCCCTGGGTGCTCGTGGAAAGGTTTCTGCATGGTTTTCGCTGAGGAATCGTGTGTGTGCACATGGACAAAGAGAAGGCGCAGCAACCAGGTTCCAGCGCCGAAGAAGGCAAAAGGCGAGGTTTCCGGCGCTATCTCCTTCTCTCCCCAGAGCTAGTCGCGCAAAGCAAGCCGCTAAGCCGGCGACCGGCAAGAGAGCTACAACGAAGCATGCCGAACGGAGAAAATAGCAGCAGCTCATCTGTTCACACCTTGTTTCTGCCATGTGCTTGAACGCCAAGACGTTCGCGCTTCTGTGAGATGAAAGACGTCCTTCTGCATATGTGGTTGCTCACACCGGTGCACTTGTTAGTGTATCCATTCAGTCCTGGGCTGCGGGGCATTCAGAAGTGGCTCTGTGGAGACGTCTGCATAGAGGCAGCTGTCAGAACACGCACACTCGATTGTTCACCAAAACATATGCAGACGCGTCCTTAGCCTGTAGATTTGGATGCACAGAGTTCCCTGTGTTCGCAAGAGACAAGGGAATCGCGTCTGTACGCATAGAAGCAATAGCGGACCGTTTCCCTCGGAGTGAACGCGAAAGAGCCGTCTATATACTCGCAGACACGCGAACGTGCCTCAATGCGGTCACAGAGGCAGCAGCTTTTGCACAGATGCTCCTGGTGATTCTGGCACTTTCCAGGCACACTCCTGAAAGTCGCGCACACTGCTGTTCACTCGCTAAACGACCTCTTGGGAAACACGTCTGCGGTCGACGGACCGCTCAGATTGCTTCTCGTGTAACTGTGAACTGTGTCAGCGCAGGGAATCCGTCTCTGTTGAGCAGATGTCGATCCTGCCTCGCTTTTGCTTTGTTGCCTCTACCAAGATGATTTCCCGTTTCTGTCTTCACTGGAGCAGGCAGACACAGCCAACGCACATCAAGTGTCAAGAGACACGCTCTGCTGAGCTCAACGCTTGTGCAGATGCACATGTGCGACGAAGTCAACACACGTGCTTGTGGAGAGAAAGAAAGGGACTCCCAGGCGTGTGGAGCGACGGGGAGAAAGAGCGGGCGCTGAGGAACACAGTTTCAAACAGACTGTCTCCACACAAACAGGCACCTGTCTGCAGGTATCCTAGATCTTGATTCTTGAACTTGAGGAAACACGCGTCTGAGCAAAACTCCCAAACGCTTCCAGGAAAGACACAGGCTCTCCCACAAGCACACAAGTGTTTGCCCTCAGCTATAGATCAGGGACAAGCCTGTGAAGAGATGCCCTGCTATTCTTTCGCCTTATGGCATCATGTGTTTCGTTCCTCTTGGAGATCGATTGTTAAACGTCTTTCCTAGGGCGACTGTGAAGCATTTGCCAGCGGAGGAGAAGTAGCACGGAGCAGCATTCAGTACTGCCTACGAGTGTCTTTGCTACCCTACTAGCGGAGCTCCAAGAACAGGCACACATCTTCAGGTACCTTCCAAATGTGGATTCCCCTGCAGCCCCGTAGGCGGGCGTGCAGTACGCCAACCGTCAACGGACGTTTTTCCCCTCAAGCCTGTCAGGACGTTGCTCGTCCGTCTTTCCCTCAAGAGATGGGAGTAGGCGCGCTTGCGGATGTGTGCGTGTGTGTGGCCACGCGTTTGCTTAGGCATCAGTGTGTGAAAAGGTAGGTGCTTTTCTCTAGCTGCGTGTGCGTGCACGTGGTGCTGGGTGCACATCCCTGGGTGCTCGTGGAAAGGTTTCTGCATGGTTTTCGCTGAGGAATCGTGTGTGTGCACATGGACAAAGAGAAGGCGCAGCAACCAGGTTCCAGCGCCGAAGAAGGCAAAAGGAGAGGTTTCCGGCGCTATCTCCTTCTCTCCCCAGACCTAGTCGCGCAAAGCAAGCCGCTAAGCCGGCGACCGGCAAGAGAGCTACAACGAAGCATGCCGAACGGAGAAAATAGCAGCAGCTCATCTGTTCACACCTTGTTTCTGCCATGTGCTTGAACGCCAAGACGTTCGCGCTTCTGTGAGATGAAAGACGTCCTTCTGCATATGTGGTTGCTCACACCGGTGCACTTGTTAGTGTATCCATTCAGTCCTGGGCTGCGGGGCATTCAGAAGTGGCTCTGTGGAGACGTCTGCATAGAGGCAGCTGTCAGAACACGCACACTCGATTGTTCACCAAAACATATGCAGACGCGTCCTTAGCCTGTAGATTTGGATGCACACAGTTCCCTGTGTTCGCAAGAGACAAGGGAATCGCGTCTGTACGCACAGAAGCAATAGCGGACCGTTTCCCTCGGAGTGAACGCGAAAGAGCCGTCTATATACTCGCAGACACGGGAACGTGCCTCAGTGCGGTCACAGAGGCAGCAGCTTTTGCACAGATGCTCCTGGTGATTCTGGCACTTTCCAGGCACACTCCTGAAAGTCGCGCACACTGCTGTTCACTCGCTAAACGACCTCTTGGGAAACACGTCTCCGGTCGACGGACCGCTCAGATTGCTTCTCGTGTAACTGTGAACTGTGTCAGCGCAGGGAATCCGTCTCTGTTGAGCAGATGTCAATCCTGCCTCGCTTTTGCTTTGTTGCCTCTACCAAGATGATTTCCCGTTTCTCTCTTCACTGGAGCAGGCAGACACAGCCAACGCACATCAAGTGTCAAGAGACACGCTCTGCTGAGCTCAACGCTTGTGCAGATGCACATGTGCGACGAAGTCAACACACGTGCTTGTGGAGAGAAAGAAAGGGACTCCCAGGCGTGTGGAGCGACGGGGAGAAAGAGCGGGCGCTGAGGAACACAGTTTCAAACAGACTGTCTCCACACAAACAGGCACCTGTCTGCAGGTATCCTAGATCTTGATTCTTGAACTTGAGGAAACACGCGTCTGAGCAAAACTCCCAAACGCTTCCAGGAAAGACACAGGCTCTCCCACAAGCACACAAGTGTTTGCCCTCAGCTATAGATCAGGGACAAGCCTGTGAAGAGATGCCCTGCTATTCTTTCGCCTTATGGCATCATGTGTTTCGTTCCTCTTGGAGATCGATTGTTAAACGTCTTTCCTAGGGCGACTGTGAAGCATTTGCCAGCGGAGGAGAAGTAGCACGGAGCAGCATTCAGTACTGCCTACGAGTGTCTTTGCTACCCTACTAGCGGAGCTCCAAGAACAGGCACACATCTTCAGGTACCTTCCAAATGTGGATTCCCCTGCAGCCCCGTAGGCGGGCGTGCAGTACGCCAACCGTCAACGGACGTTTTTCCCCTCAAGCCTGTCAGGACGTTGCTCGTCCGTCTTTCCCTCAAGAGATGGGAGTAGGCGCGCTTGCGGATGTGTGCGTGTGTGTGGCCATGCGTTTGCTTAGGCATCAGTGTGTGAAAAGGTAGGTGCTTTTCTCTAGCTGCGTGTGCGTGCACGTGGTGCTGGGTGCACATCCCTGGGTGCTCGTGGAAAGGTTTCTGCATGGTTTTCGCTGAGGAATCGTGTGTGTGCACATGGACAAAGAGAAGGCGCAGCAACCAGGTTCCAGCGCCGAAGAAGGCAAAAGGCGAGGTTTCCGGCGCTATCTCCTTCTCTCCCCAGAGCTAGTCGCGCAAAGCAAGCCGCTAAGCCGGCGACCGGCAAGAGAGCTACAACGAAGCATGCCGAACGGAGAAAATAGCAGCAGCTCATCTGTTCACACCTTGTTTCTGCCATGTGCTTGAACGCCAAGACGTTCGCGCTTCTGTGAGATGAAAGACGTCCTTCTGCATATGTGGTTGCTCACACCGGTGCACTTGTTAGTGTATCCATTCAGTCCTGGGCTGCGGGGCATTCAGAAGTGGCTCTGTGGAGACGTCTGCATAGAGGCAGCTGTCAGAACACGCACACTCGATTGTTCACCAAAACATATGCAGACGCGTCCTTAGCCTGTAGATTTGGATGCACACAGTTCCCTGTGTTCGCAAGAGACAAGGGAATCGCGTCTGTGCGCACAGAAGCAATAGCGGACCGTTTCCCTCGGAGTGAACGCGAAAGAGCCGTCTATATACTCGCAGACACGCGAACGTGCCTCAATGCGGTCACAGAGGCAGCAGCTTTTGCACAGATGCTCCTGGTGATTCTGGCACTTTCCAGGCACACTCCTGAAAGTCGCGCACACTGCTGTTCACTCGCTAAACGACCTCTTGGGAAACACGTCTCCGGTCGACGGACCGCTCAGATTGCTTCTCGTGTAACTGTGAACTGTGTCAGCGCAGGGAATCCGTCTCTGTTGAGCAGATGTCAATCCTGCCTCGCTTTTGCTTTGTTGCCTCTACCAAGATGATTTCCCGTTTCTCTCTTCACTGGAGCAGGCAGACACAGCCAACGCACATCAAGTGTCAAGAGACACGCTCTGCTGAGCTCAACGCTTGTGCAGATGCACATGTGCGACGAAGTCAACACACGTGCTTGTGGAGAGAAAGAAAGGGACTCCCAGGCGTGTGGAGCGACGGGGAGAAAGAGCGGGCGCTGAGGAACACAGTTTCAAACAGACTGTCTCCACACAAACAGGCACCTGTCTGCAGGTATCCTAGATCTTGATTCTTGAACTTGAGGAAACACGCGTCTGAGCAAAACTCCCAAACGCTTCCAGGAAAGACACAGGCTCTCCCACAAGCACACAAGTGTTTGCCCTCAGCTGTAGATCAGGGACAAGCCTGTGAAGAGATGCCCTGCTATTCTTTCGCCTTATGGCATCATGTGTTTCGTTCCTCTTGGAGATCGATTGTTAAACGTCTTTCCTAGGGCGACTGTGAAGCATTTGCCAGCGGAGGAGAAGTAGCACGGAGCAGCATTCAGTACTGCCTACGAGTGTCTTTGCTACCCTACTAGCGGAGCTCCAAGAACAGGCACACATCTTCAGGTACCTTCCAAATGTGGATTCCCCTGCAGCCCCGTAGGCGGGCGTGCAGTACGCCAACCGTCAACGGACGTTTTTCCCCTCAAGCCTGTCAGGACGTTGCTCGTCCGTCTTTCCCTCAAGAGATGGGAGTAGGCGCGCTTGCGGATGTGTGCGTGTGTGTGGCCACGCGTTTGCTTAGGCATCAGTGTGTGAAAAGGTAGGTGCTTTTCTCTAGCTGCGTGTGCGTGCACGTGGTGCTGGGTGCACATCCCTGGGTGCTCGTGGAAAGGTTTCTGCATGGTTTTCGCTGAGGAATCGTGTGTGTGCACATGGACAAAGAGAAGGCGCAGCAACCAGGTTCCAGCGCCGAAGAAGGCAAAAGGCGAGGTTTCCGGCGCTATCTCCTTCTCTCCCCAGAGCTAGTCGCGCAAAGCAAGCCGCTAAGCCGGCGACCGGCAAGAGAGCTACAACGAAGCATGCCGAACGGAGAAAATAGCAGCAGCTCATCTGTTCACACCTTGTTTCTGCCATGTGCTTGAACGCCAAGACGTTCGCGCTTCTGTGAGATGAAAGACGTCCTTCTGCATATGTGGTTGCTCACACCGGTGCACTTGTTAGTGTATCCATTCAGTCCTGGGCTGCGGGGCATTCAGAAGTGGCTCTGTGGAGACGTCTGCATAGAGGCAGCTGTCAGAACACGCACACTCGATTGTTCACCAAAACATATGCAGACGCGTCCTTAGCCTGTAGATTTGGATGCACACAGTTCCCTGTGTTCGCAAGAGACAAGGGAATCGCGTCTGTGCGCACAGAAGCAATAGCGGACCGTTTCCCTCGGAGTGAACGCGAAAGAGCCGTCTATATACTCGCAGACACGCGAACGTGCCTCAATGCGCTCACAGAGGCAGCAGCTTTTGCACAGATGCTCCTGGTGATTCTGGCACTTTCCAGGCACACTCCTGAAAGTCGCGCACACTGCTGTTCACTCGCTAAACGACCTCTTGGGAAACACGTCTCCGGTCGACGGACCGCTCAGATTGCTTCTCGTGTAACTGTGAACTGTGTCAGCGCAGGGAATCCGTCTCTGTTGAGCAGATGTCAATCCTGCCTCGCTTTTGCTTTGTTGCCTCTACCAAGATGATTTCCCGTTTCTCTCTTCACTGGAGCAGGCAGACACAGCCAACGCACATCAAGTGTCAAGAGACACGCTCTGCTGAGCTCAACGCTTGTGCAGATGCACATGTGCGACGAAGTCAACACACGTGCTTGTGGAGAGAAAGAAAGGGACTCCCAGGCGTGTGGAGCGACGGGGAGAAAGAGCGGGCGCTGAGGAACACAGTTTCAAACAGACTGTCTCCACACAAACAGGCACCTGTCTGCAGGTATCCTAGATCTTGATTCTTGAACTTGAGGAAACACGCGTCTGAGCAAAACTCCCAAACGCTTCCAGGAAAGACACAGGCTCTCCCACAAGCACACAAGTGTTTGCCCTCAGCTATAGATCAGGGACAAGCTTGTGAAGAGATGCCCTGCTATTCTTTCGCCTTATGGCATCATGTGTTTCGTTCCTCTTGGAGATCGATTGTTAAACGTCTTTCCTCGGGCGACTGTGAAGCATTTGCCAGCGGAGGAGAAGTAGCACGGAGCAGCATTCAGTACTGCCTACGAGTGTCTTTGCTACCCTACTAGCGGAGCTCCAAGAACAGGCACACATCTTCAGGTACCTTCCAAATGTGGATTCCCCTGCAGCCCCGTAGGCGGGCGTGCAGTACGCCAACCGTCAACGGACGTTTTTCCCCTCAAGCCTGTCAGGACGTTGCTCGTCCGTCTTTCCCTCAATAGATGGGAGTAGGCGCGCTTGCGGATGTGTGCGTGTGTGTGGCCACGCGTTTGCTTAGGCATCAGTGTGTGAAAAGGTAGGTGCTTTTCTCTAGCTGCGTGTGCTGAGTGCACGTGGTGCTGGGTGCACATCCCTGGGTGCTCGTGGAAAGGTTTCTGCATGGTTTTCGCTGAGGAATCGTGTGTGTGCACATGGACAAAGAGAAGGCGCAGCAACCAGGTTCCAGCGCCGAAGAAGGCAAAAGGCGAGGTTTCCGGCGCTATCTCCTTCTCTCCCCAGAGCTAGTCGCGCAAAGCAAGCCGCTAAGCCGGCGACCGGCAAGAGAGCTACAACGAAGCATGCCGAACGGAGAAAATAGCAGCAGCTCATCTGTTCACACCTTGTTTCTGCCATGTGCTTGAACGCCAAGACGTTCGCGCTTCTGTGAGATGAAAGACGTCCTTCTGCATATGTGGTTGCTCACACCGGTGCACTTGTTAGTGTATCCATTCAGTCCTGGGCTGCGGGGCATTCAGAAGTGGCTCTGTGGAGACGTCTGCATAGAGGCAGCTGTCAGAACACGCACACTCGATTGTTCACCAAAACATATACAGACGCGTCCTTAGCCTGTAGATTTGGATGCACAGAGTTCCCTGTGTTCGCAAGAGACAAGGGAATCGCGTCTGTACGCACAGAAGCAATAGCGGACCGTTTCCCTCGGAGTGAACGCGAAAGAGCCGTCTATATACTCGCAGACACGCGAACGTGCCTCAATGCGCTCACAGAGGCAGCAGCTTTTGCACAGATGCTCCTGGTGATTCTGGCACTTTCCAGGCACACTCCTGAAAGTCGCGCACACTGCTGTTCACTCGCTAAACGACCTCTTGGGAAACACGTCTCCGGTCGACGGACCGCTCAGATTGCTTCTCGTGTAACTGTGAACTGTGTCAGCGCAGGGAATCCGTCTCTGTTGAGCAGATGTCAGTCCTGCCTCGCTTTTGCTTTGTTGCCTCTACCAAGATGATTTCCCGTTTCTCTCTTCACTGGAGCAGGCAGACACAGCCAACGCACATCAAGTGTCAAGAGACACGCTCTGCTGAGCTCAACGCTTGTGCAGATGCACATGTGCGACGAAGTCAACACACGTGCTTGTGGAGAGAAAGAAAGGGACTCCCAGGCGTGTGGAGCGACGGGGAGAAAGAGCGGGCGCTGAGGAACACAGTTTCAAACAGACTGTCTCCACACAAACAGGCACCTGTCTGCAGGTATCCTAGATCTTGATTCTTGAACTTGAGGAAACACGCGTCTGAGCAAAACTCCCAAACGCTTCCAGGAAAGACACAGGCTCTCCCACAAGCACACAAGTGTTTGCCCTCAGCTATAGATCAGGGACAAGCCTGTGAAGAGATGCCCTGCTATTCTTTCGCCTTATGGCATCATGTGTTTCGTTCCTCTTGGAGATCGATTGTTAAACGTCTTTCCTAGGGCGACTGTGAAGCATTTGCCAGCGGAGGAGAAGTAGCACGGAGCAGCATTCAGTACTGCCTACGAGTGTCTTTGCTACCCTACTAGCGGAGCTCCAAGAACAGGCACACATCTTCAGGTACCTTCCAAATGTGGATTCCCCTGCAGCCCCGTAGGCGGGCGTGCAGTACGCCAACCGTCAACGGACGTTTTTCCCCTCAAGCCTGTCAGGACGTTGCTCGTCCGTCTTTCCCTCAAGAGATGGGAGTAGGCGCGCTTGCGGATGTGTGCGTGTGTGTGGCCACGCGTTTGCTTAGGCATCAGTGTGTGAAAAGGTAGGTGCTTTTCTCTAGCTGCGTGTGCGTGCACGTGGTGCTGGGTGCACATCCCTGGGTGCTCGTGGAAAGGTTTCTGCATGGTTTTCGCTGAGGAATCGTGTGTGTGCACATGGACAAAGAGAAGGCGCAGCAACCAGGTTCCAGCGCCGAAGAAGGCAAAAGGCGAGGTTTCCGGCGCTATCTCCTTCTCTCCCCAGACCTAGTCGCGCAAAGCAAGCCGCTAAGCCGGCGACCGGCAAGAGAGCTACAACGAAGCATGCCGAACGGAGAAAATAGCAGCAGCTCATCTGTTCACACCTTGTTTCTGCCATGTGCTTGAACGCCAAGACGTTCGCGCTTCTGTGAGATGAAAGACGTCCTTCTGCATATGTGGTTGCTCACACCGGTGCACTTGTTAGTGTATCCATTCAGTCCTGGGCTGCGGGGCATTCAGAAGTGGCTCTGTGGAGACGTCTGCATAGAGGCAGCTGTCAGAACACGCACACTCGATTGTTCACCAAAACATATGCAGACGCGTCCTTAGCCTGTAGATTTGGATGCACAGAGTTCCCTGTGTTCGCAAGAGACAAGGGAATCGCGTCTGTACGCACAGAAGCAATAGCGGACCGTTTCCCTCGGAGTGAACGCGAAAGAGCCGTCTATATACTCGCAGACACGCGAACGTGCCTCAATGCGGTCACAGAGGCAGCAGCTTTTGCACAGATGCTCCTGGTGATTCTGGCACTTTCCAGGCACACTCCTGAAAGTCGCGCACACTGCTGTTCACTCGCTAAACGACCTCTTGGGAAACACGTCTCCGGTCGACGGACCGCTCAGATTGCTTCTCGTGTAACTGTGAACTGTGTCAGCGCAGGGAATCCGTCTCTGTTGAGCAGATGTCAATCCTGCCTCGCTTTTGCTTTGTTGCCTCTACCAAGATGATTTCCCGTTTCTCTCTTCACTGGAGCAGGCAGACACAGCCAACGCACATCAAGTGTCAAGAGACACGCTCTGCTGAGCTCAACGCTTGTGCAGATGCACATGTGCGACGAAGTCAACACACGTGCTTGTGGAGAGAAAGAAAGGGACTCCCAGGCGTGTGGAGCGACGGGGAGAAAGAGCGGGCGCTGAGGAACACAGTTTCAAACAGACTGTCTCCACACAAACAGGCACCTGTCTGCAGGTATCCTAGATCTTGATTCTTGAACTTGAGGAAACACGCGTCTGAGCAAAACTCCCAAACGCTTCCAGGAAAGACACAGGCTCTCCCACAAGCACACAAGTGTTTGCCCTCAGCTATAGATCAGGGACAAGCCTGTGAAGAGCAACCAAAGAGCTCGTCCGTCTTTCCCTCAATAGATGGGAGTAGGCGCGCTTGCGGATGTGTGCGTGTGTGTGGCCACGCGTTTGCTTAGGCTTCAGTGTGTGAAAAGGTAGGTGCTTTTCTCTAGCTGCGTGTGCGTGCACGTGGTGCTGGGTGCACATCCCTGGGTGCTCGTGGAAAGGTTTCTGCATGGTTTTCGCTGAGGAATCGTGTGTGTGCACATGGACAAAGAGAAGGCGCAGCAACCAGGTTCCAGCGCCAAAGAAGGCAAAAGGCGAGGTTTCCGGCGCTATCTCCTTCTCTCCCCAGAGCTAGTCGCGCAAAGCAAGCCGCTAAGCCGGCGACCGGCAAGAGAGCTACAACGAAGCATGCCAAACGGAGAAAATAGCAGCAGCTCATCTGTTCACACCTTGTTTCTGCCATGTGCTTGAACGCCAAGACGTTCGCGCTTCTGTGAGATGAAAGACGTCCTTCTGCATATGTGGTTGCTCACACCGGTGCACTTGTTAGTGTATCCATTCAGTCCTGGGCTGCGGGGCATTCAGAAGTGGCTCTGTGGAGACGTCTGCATAGAGGCAGCTGTCAGAACACGCACACTCGATTGTTCACCAAAACATATGCAGACGCGTCCTTAGCCTGTAGATTTGGATGCACAGAGTTCCCTGTGTTCGCAAGAGACAAGGGAATCGCGTCTGTGCGCACAGAAGCAATAGCGGACCGTTTCCCTCGGAGTGAACGCGAAAGAGCCGTCTATATACTCGCAGACACGCGAACGTGCCTCAATGCGGTCACAGAGGCAGCAGCTTTTGCACAGATGCTCCTGGTGATTCTGGCACTTTCCAGGCACACTCCTGAAAGTCGCGCACACTGCTGTTCACTCGCTAAACGACCTCTTGGGAAACACGTCTCCGGTCGACGGACCGCTCAGATTGCTTCTCGTGTAACTGTGAACTGTGTCAGCGCAGGGAATCCGTCTCTGTTGAGCAGATGTCAATCCTGCCTCGCTTTTGCTTTGTTGCCTCTACCAAGATGATTTCCCGTTTCTCTCTTCACTGGAGCAGGCAGACACAGCCAACGCACATCAAGTGTCAAGAGACACGCTCTGCTGAGCTCAACGCTTGTGCAGATGCACATGTGCGACGAAGTCAACACACGTGCTTGTGGAGAGAAAGAAAGGGACTCCCAGGCGTGTGGAGCGACGGGGAGAAAGAGCGGGCGCTGAGGAACACAGTTTCAAACAGACTGTCTCCACACAAACAGGCACCTGTCTGCAGGTATCCTAGATCTTGATTCTTGAACTTGAGGAAACACGCGTCTGAGCAAAACTCCCAAACGCTTCCAGGAAAGACACAGGCTCTCCCACAAGCACACAAGTGTTTGCCCTCAGCTATAGATCAGGGACAAGCCTGTGAAGAGATGCCCTGCTATTCTTTCGCCTTATGGCATCATGTGTTTCGTTCCTCTTGGAGATCGATTGTTAAACGTCTTTCCTAGGGCGACTGTGAAGCATTTGCCAGCGGAGGAGAAGTAGCACGGAGCAGCATTCAGTACTGCCTAGAAGTGTCTTTGCTACCCTACTAGCGGAGCTCCAAGAACAGGCACACATCTTCAGGTACCTTCCAAATGTGGATTCCCCTGCAGCCCCGTAGGCGGGCGTGCAGTACGCCAACCGTCAACGGACGTTTTTCCCCTCAAGCCTGTCAGGACGTTGCTCGTCCGTCTTTCCCTCAATAGATGGGAGTAGGCGCGCTTGCGGATGTGTGCGTGTGTGTGGCCACGCGTTTGCTTAGGCATCAGTGTGTGAAAAGGTAGGTGCTTTTCTCTAGCTGCGTGTGCGTGCACGTGGTGCTGGGTGCACATCCCTGGGTGCTCGTGGAAAGGTTTCTGCATGGTTTTCGCTGAGGAATCGTGTGTGTGCACATGGACAAAGAGAAGGCGCAGCAACCAGGTTCCAGCGCCGAAGAAGGCAAAAGGCGAGGTTTCCGGCGCTATCTCCTTCTCTCCCCAGAGCTAGTCGCGCAAAGCAAGCCGCTAAGCCGGCGACCGGCAAGAGAGCTACAACGAAGCATGCCGAACGGAGAAAATAGCAGCAGCTCATCTGTTCACACCTTGTTTCTGCCATGTGCTTGAACGCCAAGACGTTCGCGCTTCTGTGAGATGAAAGACGTCCTTCTGCATATGTGGTTGCTCACACCGGTGCACTTGTTAGTGTATCCATTCAGTCCTGGGCTGCGGGGCATTCAGAAGTGGCTCTGTGGAGACGTCTGCATAGAGGCAGCTGTCAGAACACGCACACTCGATTGTTCACCAAAACATATGCAGACGCGTCCTTAGCCTGTAGATTTGGATGCACAGAGTTCCCTGTGTTCGCAAGAGACAAGGGAATCGCGTCTGTACGCACAGAAGCAATAGCGGACCGTTTCCCTCGGAGTGAACGCGAAAGAGCCGTCTATATACTCGCAGACACGGGAACGTGCCTCAATGCGGTCACAGAGGCAGCAGCTTTTGCACAGATGCTCCTGGTGATTCTGGCACTTTCCAGGCACACTCCTGAAAGTCGCGCACACTGCTGTTCACTCGCTAAACGACCTCTTGGGAAACACGTCTCCGGTCGACGGACCGCTCAGATTGCTTCTCGTGTAACTGTGAACTGTGTCAGCGCAGGGAATCCGTCTCTGTTGAGCAGATGTCGATCCTGCCTCGCTTTTGCTTTGTTGCCTCTACCAAGATGATTTCCCGTTTCTCTCTTCACTGGAGCACGCAGACACAGCCAACGCACATCAAGTGTCAAGAGACACGCTCTGCTGAGCTCAACGCTTGTGCAGATGCACATGTGCGACGAAGTCAACACACGTGCTTGTGGAGAGAAAGAAAGGGACTCCCAGGCGTGTGGAGCGACGGGGAGAAAGAGCGGGCGCTGAGGAACACAGTTTCAAACAGACTGTCTCCACACAAACAGGCACCTGTCTGCAGGTATCCTAGATCTTGATTCTTGAACTTGAGGAAACACGCGTCTGAGCAAAACTCCCAAACGCTTCCAGGAAAGACACAGGCTCTCCCACAAGCACACAAGTGTTTGCCCTCAGCTATAGATCAGGGACAAGCCTGTGAAGAGATGCCCTGCTATTCTTTCGCCTTATGGCATCATGTGTTTCGTTCCTCTTGGAGATCGATTGTTAAACGTCTTTCCTAGGGCGACTGTGAAGCATTTGCCAGCGGAGGAGAAGTAGCACGGAGCAGCATTCAGTACTGCCTACGAGTGTCTTTGCTACCCTACTAGCGGAGCTCCAAGAACAGGCACACATCTTCAGGTACCTTCCAAATGTGGATTCCCCTGCAGCCCCGTAGGCGGGCGTGCAGTACGCCAACCGTCAACGGACGTTTTTCCCCTCAAGCCTGTCAGGACGTTGCTCGTCCGTCTTTCCCTCAATAGATGGGAGTAGGCGCGCTTGCGGATGTGTGCGTGTGTGTGGCCACGCGTTTGCTTAGGCATCAGTGTGTGAAAAGGTAGGTGCTTTTCTCTAGCTGCGTGTGCGTGCACGTGGTGCTGGGTGCACATCCCTGGGTGCTCGTGGAAAGGTTTCTGCATGGTTTTCGCTGAGGAATCGTGTGTGTGCACATGGACAAAGAGAAGGCGCAGCAACCAGGTTCCAGCGCCGAAGAAGGCAAAAGGCGAGGTTTCCGGCGCTATCTCCTTCTCTCCCCAGAGCTAGTCGCGCAAAGCAAGCCGCTAAGCCGGCGACCGGCAAGAGAGCTACAACGAAGCATGCCGAACGGAGAAAATAGCAGCAGCTCATCTGTTCACACCTTGTTTCTGCCATGTGCTTGAACGCCAAGACGTTCGCGCTTCTGTGAGATGAAAGACGTCCTTCTGCATATGTGGTTGCTCACACCGGTGCACTTGTTAGTGTATCCATTCAGTCCTGGGCTGCGGGGCATTCAGAAGTGGCTCTGTGGAGACGTCTGCATAGAGGCAGCTGTCAGAACACGCACACTCGATTGTTCACCAAAACATATGCAGACGCGTCCTTAGCCTGTAGATTTGGATGCACAGAGTTCCCTGTGTTCGCAAGAGACAAGGGAATCGCGTCTGTGCGCACAGAAGCAATAGCGGACCGTTTCCCTCGGAGTGAACGCGAAAGAGCCGTCTATATACTCGCAGACACGCGAACGTGCCTCAATGCGGTCACAGAGGCAGCAGCTTTTGCACAGATGCTCCTGGTGATTCTGGCACTTTCCAGGCACACTCCTGAAAGTCGCGCACACTGCTGTTCACTCGCTAAACGACCTCTTGGGAAACACGTCTCCGGTCGACGGACCGCTCAGATTGCTTCTCGTGTAACTGTGAACTGTGTCAGCGCAGGGAATCCGTCTCTGTTGAGCAGATGTCAATCCTGCCTCGCTTTTGCTTTGTTGCCTCTACCAAGATGATTTCCCGTTTCTCTCTTCACTGGAGCAGGCAGACACAGCCAACGCACATCAAGTGTCAAGAGACACGCTCTGCTGAGCTCAACGCTTGTGCAGATGCACATGTGCGACGAAGTCAACACACGTGCTTGTGGAGAGAAAGAAAGGGACTCCCAGGCGTGTGGAGCGACGGGGAGAAAGAGCGGGCGCTGAGGAACACAGTTTCAAACAGACTGTCTCCACACAAACAGGCACCTGTCTGCAGGTATCCTAGATCTTGATTCTTGAACTTGAGGAAACACGCGTCTGAGCAAAACTCCCAAACGCTTCCAGGAAAGACACAGGCTCTCCCACAAGCACACAAGTGTTTGCCCTCAGCTATAGATCAGGGACAAGCCTGTGAAGAGATGCCCTGCTATTCTTTCGCCTTATGGCATCATGTGTTTCGTTCCTCTTGGAGATCGATTGTTAAACGTCTTTCCTAGGGCGACTGTGAAGCATTTGCCAGCGGAGGAGAAGTAGCACGGAGCAGCATTCAGTACTGCCTACGAGTGTCTTTGCTACCCTACTAGCGGAGCTCCAAGAACAGGCACACATCTTCAGGTACCTTCCAAATGTGGATTCCCCTGCAGCCCCGTAGGCGGGCGTGCAGTACGCCAACCGTCAACGGACGTTTTTCCCCTCAAGCCTGTCAGGACGTTGCTCGTCCGTCTTTCCCTCAATAGATGGGAGTAGGCGCGCTTGCGGATGTGTGCGTGTGTGTGGCCACGCGTTTGCTTAGGCATCAGTGTGTGAAAAGGTAGGTGCTTTTCTCTAGCTGCGTGTGCGTGCACGTGGTGCTGGGTGCACATCCCTGGGTGCTCGTGGAAAGGTTTCTGCATGGTTTTCGCTGAGGAATCGTGTGTGTGCACATGGACAAAGAGAAGGCGCAGCAACCAGGTTCCAGCGCCGAAGAAGGCAAAAGGCGAGGTTTCCGGCGCTATCTCCTTCTCTCCCCAGAGCTAGTCGCGCAAAGCAAGCCGCTAAGCCGGCGACCGGCAAGAGAGCTACAACGAAGCATGCCGAACGGAGAAAATAGCAGCAGCTCATCTGTTCACACCTTGTTTCTGCCATGTGCTTGAACGCCAAGACGTTCGCGCTTCTGTGAGATGAAAGACGTCCTTCTGCATATGTGGTTGCTCACACCGGTGCACTTGTTAGTGTATCCATTCAGTCCTGGGCTGCGGGGCATTCAGAAGTGGCTCTGTGGAGACGTCTGCATAGAGGCAGCTGTCAGAACACGCACACTCGATTGTTCACCAAAACATATGCAGACGCGTCCTTAGCCTGTAGATTTGGATGCACAGAGTTCCCTGTGTTCGCAAGAGACAAGGGAATCGCGTCTGTACGCACAGAAGCAATAGCGGACCGTTTCCCTCGGAGTGAACGCGAAAGAGCCGTCTATATACTCGCAGACACGGGAACGTGCCTCAATGCGGTCACAGAGGCAGCAGCTTTTGCACAGATGCTCCTGGTGATTCTGGCACTTTCCAGGCACACTCCTGAAAGTCGCGCACACTGCTGTTCACTCGCTAAACGACCTCTTGGGAAACACGTCTCCGGTCGACGGACCGCTCAGATTGCTTCTCGTGTAACTGTGAACTGTGTCAGCGCAGGGAATCCGTCTCTGTTGAGCAGATGTCGATCCTGCCTCGCTTTTGCTTTGTTGCCTCTACCAAGATGATTTCCCGTTTCTCTCTTCACTGGAGCACGCAGACACAGCCAACGCACATCAAGTGTCAAGAGACACGCTCTGCTGAGCTCAACGCTTGTGCAGATGCACATGTGCGACGAAGTCAACACACGTGCTTGTGGAGAGAAAGAAAGGGACTCCCAGGCGTGTGGAGCGACGGGGAGAAAGAGCGGGCGCTGAGGAACACAGTTTCAAACAGACTGTCTCCACACAAACAGGCACCTGTCTGCAGGTATCCTAGATCTTGATTCTTGAACTTGAGGAAACACGCGTCTGAGCAAAACTCCCAAACGCTTCCAGGAAAGACACAGGCTCTCCCACAAGCACACAAGTGTTTGCCCTCAGCTATAGATCAGGGACAAGCCTGTGAAGAGATGCCCTGCTATTCTTTCGCCTTATGGCATCATGTGTTTCGTTCCTCTTGGAGATCGATTGTTAAAGGTCTTTCCTCGGGCGACTGTGAAGCATTTGCCAGCGGAGGAGAAGTAGCATGGAGCAGCATTCAGTACTGCCTACGAGTGTCTTTGCTACCCTACTAGCGGAGCTCCAAGAACAGGCACACATCTTCAGGTACCTTCCAAATGTGGATTCCCCTGCAGCCCCGTAGGCGGGCGTGCAGTACGCCAACCGTCAACGGACGTTTTTCCCCTCAAGCCTGTCAGGACGTTGCTCGTCCGTCTTTCCCTCAATAGATGGGAGTAGGCGCGCTTGCGGATGTGTGCGTGTGTGTGGCCACGCGTTTGCTTAGGCATCAGTGTGTGAAAAGGTAGGTGCTTTTCTCTAGCTGCGTGTGCGTGCACGTGGTGCTGGGTGCACATCCCTGGGTGCTCGTGGAAAGGTTTCTGCATGGTTTTCGCTGAGGAATCGTGTGTGTGCACATGGACAAAGAGAAGGCGCAGCAACCAGGTTCCAGCGCCGAAGAAGGCAAAAGGCGAGGTTTCCGGCGCTATCTCCTTCTCTCCCCAGAGCTAGTCGCGCAAAGCAAGCCGCTAAGCCGGCGACCGGCAAGAGAGCTACAACGAAGCATGCCGAACGGAGAAAATAGCAGCAGCTCATCTGTTCACACCTTGTTTCTGCCATGTGCTTGAACGCCAAGACGTTCGCGCTTCTGTGAGATGAAAGACGTCCTTCTGCATATGTGGTTGCTCACACCGGTGCACTTGTTAGTGTATCCATTCAGTCCTGGGCTGCGGGGCATTCAGAAGTGGCTCTGTGGAGACGTCTGCATAGAGGCAGCTGTCAGAACACGCACACTCGATTGTTCACCAAAACATATGCAGACGCGTCCTTAGCCTGTAGATTTGGATGCACAGAGTTCCCTGTGTTCGCAAGAGACAAGGGAATCGCGTCTGTGCGCACAGAAGCAATAGCGGACCGTTTCCCTCGGAGTGAACGCGAAAGAGCCGTCTATATACTCGCAGACACGCGAACGTGCCTCAATGCGGTCACAGAGGCAGCAGCTTTTGCACAGATGCTCCTCGTGATTCTGGCACTTTCCAGGCACACTCCTGAAAGTCGCGCACACTGCTGTTCACTCGCTAAACGACCTCTTGGGAAACACGTCTGCGGTCGACGGACCGCTCAGATTGCTTCTCGTGTAACTGTGAACTGTGTCAGCGCAGGGAATCCGTCTCTGTTGAGCAGATGTCGATCCTGCCTCGCTTTTGCTTTGTTGCCTCTACCAAGATGATTTCCCGTTTCTGTCTTCACTGGAGCAGGCAGACACAGCCAACGCACATCAAGTGTCAAGAGACACGCTCTGCTGAGCTCAACGCTTGTGCAGATGCACATGTGCGACGAAGTCAACACACGTGCTTGTGGAGAGAAAGAAAGGGACTCCCAGGCGTGTGGAGCGACGGGGAGAAAGAGCGGGCGCTGAGGAACACAGTTTCAAACAGACTGTCTCCACACAAACAGGCACCTGTCTGCAGGTATCCTAGATCTTGATTCTTGAACTTGAGGAAACACGCGTCTGAGCAAAACTCCCAAACGCTTCCAGGAAAGACACAGGCTCTCCCACAAGCACACAAGTGTTTGCCCTCAGCTATAGATCAGGGACAAGCCTGTGAAGAGATGCCCTGCTATTCTTTCGCCTTATGGCATCATGTGTTTCGTTCCTCTTGGAGATCGATTGTTAAACGTCTTTCCTAGGGCGACTGTGAAGCATTTGCCAGCGGAGGAGAAGTAGCACGGAGCAGCATTCAGTACTGCCTACGAGTGTCTTTGCTACCCTACTAGCGGAGCTCCAAGAACAGGCACACATCTTCAGGTACCTTCCAAATGTGGATTCCCCTGCAGCCCCGTAGGCGGGCGTGCAGTACGCCAACCGTCAACGGACGTTTTTCCCCTCAAGCCTGTCAGGACGTTGCTCGTCCGTCTTTCCCTCAATAGATGGGAGTAGGCGCGCTTGCGGATGTGTGCGTGTGTGTGGCCACGCGTTTGCTTAGGCATCAGTGTGTGAAAAGGTAGGTGCTTTTCTCTAGCTGCGTGTGCGTGCACGTGGTGCTGGGTGCACATCCCTGGGTGCTCGTGGAAAGGTTTCTGCATGGTTTTCGCTGAGGAATCGTGTGTGTGCACATGGACAAAGAGAAGGCGCAGCAACCAGGTTCCAGCGCCGAAGAAGGCAAAAGGCGAGGTTTCCGGCGCTATCTCCTTCTCTCCCCAGAGCTAGTCGCGCAAAGCAAGCCGCTAAGCCGGCGACCGGCAAGAGAGCTACAACGAAGCATGCCGAACGGAGAAAATAGCAGCAGCTCATCTGTTCACACCTTGTTTTTGCCATGTGCTTGAACGCCAAGACGTTCGCGCTTCTGTGAGATGAAAGACGTCCTTCTGCATATGTGGTTGCTCACACCGGTGCACTTGTTAGTGTATCCATTCAGTCCTGGGCTGCGGGGCATTCAGAAGTGGCTCTGTGGAGACGTCTGCATAGAGGCAGCTGTCAGAACACGCACACTCGATTGTTCACCAAAACATATGCAGACGCGTCCTTAGCCTGTAGATTTGGATGCACAGAGTTCCCTGTGTTCGCAAGAGACAAGGGAATCGCGTCTGTTCGCACAGAAGCAATAGCGGACCGTTTCCCTCGGAGTGAACGCGAAAGAGCCGTCTATATACTCGCAGACACGCGAACGTGCCTCAATGCGGTCACAGAGGCAGCAGCTTTTGCACAGATGCTCCTGGTGATTCTGGCACTTTCCAGGCACACTCCTGAAAGTCGCGCACACTGCTGTTCACTCGCTAAACGACCTCTTGGGAAACACGTCTCCGGTCGACGGACCGCTCAGATTGCTTCTCGTGTAACTGTGAACTGTGTCAGCGCAGGGAATCCGTCTCTGTTGAGCAGATGTCAATCCTGCCTCGCTTTTGCTTTGTTGCCTCTACCAAGATGATTTCCCGTTTCTCTCTTCACTGGAGCAGGCAGACACAGCCAACGCACATCAAGTGTCAAGAGACACGCTCTGCTGAGCTCAACGCTTGTGCAGATGCACATGTGCGACGAAGTCAACACACGTGCTTGTGGAGAGAAAGAAAGGGACTCCCAGGCGTGTGGAGCGACGGGGAGAAAGAGCGGGCGCTGAGGAACACAGTTTCAAACAGACTGTCTCCACACAAACAGGCACCTGTCTGCAGGTATCCTAGATCTTGATTCTTGAACTTGAGGAAACACGCGTCTGAGCAAAACTCCCAAACGCTTCCAGGAAAGACACAGGCTCTCCCACAAGCACACAAGTGTTTGCCCTCAGCTATAGATCAGGGACAAGCCTGTGAAGAGATGCCCTGCTATTCTTTCGCCTTATGGCATCATGTGTTTCGTTCCTCTTGGAGATCGATTGTTAAACGTCTTTCCTAGGGCGACTGTGAAGCATTTGCCAGCGGAGGAGAAGTAGCACGGAGCAGCATTCAGTACTGCCTACGAGTGTCTTTGCTACCCTACTAGCGGAGCTCCAAGAACAGGCACACATCTTCAGGTACCTTCCAAATGTGGATTCCCCTGCAGCCCCGTAGGCGGGCGTGCAGTACGCCAACCGTCAACGGACGTTTTTCCCCTCAAGCCTGTCAGGACGTTGCTCGTCCGTCTTTCCCTCAATAGATGGGAGTAGGCGCGCTTGCGGATGTGTGCGTGTGTGTGGCCACGCGTTTGCTTAGGCATCAGTGTGTGAAAAGGTAGGTGCTTTTCTCTAGCTGCGTGTGCGTGCACGTGGTGCTGGGTGCACATCCCTGGGTGCTCGTGGAAAGGTTTCTGCATGGTTTTCGCTGAGGAATCGTGTGTGTGCACATGGACAAAGAGAAGGCGCAGCAACCAGGTTCCAGCGCCGAAGAAGGCAAAAGGCGAGGTTTCCGGCGCTATCTCCTTCTCTCCCCAGAGCTAGTCGCGCAAAGCAAGCCGCTAAGCCGGCGACCGGCAAGAGAGCTACAACGAAGCATGCCGAACGGAGAAAATAGCAGCAGCTCATCTGTTCACACCTTGTTTTTGCCATGTGCTTGAACGCCAAGACGTTCGCGCTTCTGTGAGATGAAAGACGTCCTTCTGCATATGTGGTTGCTCACACCGGTGCACTTGTTAGTGTATCCATTCAGTCCTGGGCTGCGGGGCATTCAGAAGTGGCTCTGTGGAGACGTCTGCATAGAGGCAGCTGTCAGAACACGCACACTCGATTGTTCACCAAAACATATGCAGACGCGTCCTTAGCCTGTAGATTTGGATGCACAGAGTTCCCTGTGTTCGCAAGAGACAAGGGAATCGCGTCTGTTCGCACAGAAGCAATAGCGGACCGTTTCCCTCGGAGTGAACGCGAAAGAGCCGTCTATATACTCGCAGACACGCGAACGTGCCTCAATGCGGTCACAGAGGCAGCAGCTTTTGCACAGATGCTCCTGGTGATTCTGGCACTTTCCAGGCACACTCCTGAAAGTCGCGCACACTGCTGTTCACTCGCTAAACGACCTCTTGGGAAACACGTCTCCGGTCGACGGACCGCTCAGATTGCTTCTCGTGTAACTGTGAACTGTGTCAGCGCAGGGAATCCGTCTCTGTTGAGCAGATGTCAATCCTGCCTCGCTTTTGCTTTGTTGCCTCTACCAAGATGATTTCCCGTTTCTCTCTTCACTGGAGCACGCAGACACAGCCAACGCACATCAAGTGTCAAGAGACACGCTCTGCTGAGCTCAACGCTTGTGCAGATGCACATGTGCGACGAAGTCAACACACGTGCTTGTGGAGAGAAAGAAAGGGACTCCCAGGCGTGTGGAGCGACGGGGAGAAAGAGCGGGCGCTGAGGAACACAGTTTCAAACAGACTGTCTCCACACAAACAGGCACCTGTCTGCAGGTATCCTAGATCTTGATTCTTGAACTTGAGGAAACACGCGTCTGAGCAAAACTCCCAAACGCTTCCAGGAAAGACACAGGCTCTCCCACAAGCACACAAGTGTTTGCCCTCAGCTATAGATCAGGGACAAGCCTGTGAAGAGATGCCCTGCTATTCTTTCGCCTTATGGCATCATGTGTTTCGTTCCTCTTGGAGATCGATTGTTAAACGTCTTTCCTAGGGCGACTGTGAAGCATTTGCCAGCGGAGGAGAAGTAGCACGGAGCAGCATTCAGTACTGCCTACGAGTGTCTTTGCTACCCTACTAGCGGAGCTCCAAGAACAGGCACACATCTTCAGGTACCTTCCAAATGTGGATTCCCCTGCAGCCCCGTAGGCGGGCGTGCAGTACGCCAACCGTCAACGGACGTTTTTCCCCTCAAGCCTGTCAGGACGTTGCTCGTCCGTCTTTCCCTCAATAGATGGGAGTAGGCGCGCTTGCGGATGTGTGCGTGTGTGTGGCCACGCGTTTGCTTAGGCATCAGTGTGTGAAAAGGTAGGTGCTTTTCTCTAGCTGCGTGTGCGTGCACGTGGTGCTGGGTGCACATCCCTGGGTGCTCGTGGAAAGGTTTCTGCATGGTTTTCGCTGAGGAATCGTGTGTGTGCACATGGACAAAGAGAAGGCGCAGCAACCAGGTTCCAGCGCCGAAGAAGGCAAAAGGCGAGGTTTCCGGCGCTATCTCCTTCTCTCCCCAGAGCTAGTCGCGCAAAGCAAGCCGCTAAGCCGGCGACCGGCAAGAGAGCTACAACGAAGCATGCCGAACGGAGAAAATAGCAGCAGCTCATCTGTTCACACCTTGTTTCTGCCATGTGCTTGAACGCCAAGACGTTCGCGCTTCTGTGAGATGAAAGACGTCCTTCTGCATATGTGGTTGCTCACACCGGTGCACTTGTTAGTGTATCCATTCAGTCCTGGGCTGCGGGGCATTCAGAAGTGGCTCTGTGGAGACGTCTGCATAGAGGCAGCTGTCAGAACACGCACACTCGATTGTTCACCAAAACATATGCAGACGCGTCCTTAGCCTGTAGATTTGGATGCACAGAGTTCCCTGTGTTCGCAAGAGACAAGGGAATCGCGTCTGTGCGCACAGAAGCAATAGCGGACCGTTTCCCTCGGAGTGAACGCGAAAGAGCCGTCTATATACTCGCAGACACGCGAACGTGCCTCAATGCGGTCACAGAGGCAGCAGCTTTTGCACAGATGCTCCTGGTGATTCTGGCACTTTCCAGGCACACTCCTGAAAGTCGCGCACACTGCTGTTCACTCGCTAAACGACCTCTTGGGAAACACGTCTCCGGTCGACGGACCGCTCAGATTGCTTCTCGTGTAACTGTGAACTGTGTCAGCGCAGGGAATCCGTCTCTGTTGAGCAGATGTCAATCCTGCCTCGCTTTTGCTTTGTTGCCTCTACCAAGATGATTTCCCGTTTCTCTCTTCACTGGAGCAGGCAGACACAGCCAACGCACATCTAGTGTCAAGAGACACGCTCTGCTGAGCTCAACGCTTGTGCAGATGCACATGTGCGACGAAGTCAACACACGTGCTTGTGGAGAGAAAGAAAGGGACTCCCAGGCGTGTGGAGCGACGGGGAGAAAGAGCGGGCGCTGAGGAACACAGTTTCAAACAGACTGTCTCCACACAAACAGGCACCTGTCTGCAGGTATCCTAGATCTTGATTCTTGAACTTGAGGAAACACGCGTCTGAGCAAAACTCCCAAACGCTTCCAGGAAAGACACAGGCTCTCCCACAAGCACACAAGTGTTTGCCCTCAGCTATAGATCAGGGACAAGCCTGTGAAGAGATGCCCTGCTATTCTTTCGCCTTATGGCATCATGTGTTTCGTTCCTCTTGGAGATCGATTGTTAAACGTCTTTCCTAGGGCGACTGTGAAGCATTTGCCAGCGGAGGAGAAGTAGCACGGAGCAGCATTCAGTACTGCCTACGAGTGTCTTTGCTACCCTACTAGCGGAGCTCCAAGAACAGGCACACATCTTCAGGTACCTTCCAAATGTGGATTCCCCTGCAGCCCCGTAGGCGGGCGTGCAGTACGCCAACCGTCAACGGACGTTTTTCCCCTCAAGCCTGTCAGGACGTTGCTCGTCCGTCTTTCCCTCAATAGATGGGAGTAGGCGCGCTTGCGGATGTGTGCGTGTGTGTGGCCACGCGTTTGCTTAGGCATCAGTGTGTGAAAAGGTAGGTGCTTTTCTCTAGCTGCGTGTGCGTGCACGTGGTGCTGGGTGCACATCCCTGGGTGCTCGTGGAAAGGTTTCTGCATGGTTTTCGCTGAGGAATCGTGTGTGTGCACATGGACAAAGAGAAGGCGCAGCAACCAGGTTCCAGCGCCGAAGAAGGCAAAAGGCGAGGTTTCCGGCGCTATCTCCTTCTCTCCCCAGAGCTAGTCGCGCAAAGCAAGCCGCTAAGCCGGCGACCGGCAAGAGAGCTACAACGAAGCATGCCGAACGGAGAAAATAGCAGCAGCTCATCTGTTCACACCTTGTTTCTGCCATGTGCTTGAACGCCAAGACGTTCGCGCTTCTGTGAGATGAAAGACGTCCTTCTGCATATGTGGTTGCTCACACCGGTGCACTTGTTAGTGTATCCATTCAGTCCTGGGCTGCGGGGCATTCAGAAGTGGCTCTGTGGAGACGTCTGCATAGAGGCAGCTGTCAGAACACGCACACTCGATTGTTCACCAAAACATATGCAGACGCGTCCTTAGCCTGTAGATTTGGATGCACAGAGTTCCCTGTGTTCGCAAGAGACAAGGGAATCGCGTCTGTGCGCACAGAAGCAATAGCGGACCGTTTCCCTCGGAGTGAACGCGAAAGAGCCGTCTATATACTCGCAGACACGCGAACGTGCCTCAATGCGGTCACAGAGGCAGCAGCTTTTGCCAGATGCTCCTGGTGATTCTGGCACTTTCCAGGCACACTCCTGAAAGTCGCGCACACTGCTGTTCACTCGCTAAACGACCTCTTGGGAAACACGTCTCCGGTCGACGGACCGCTCAGATTGCTTCTCGTGTAACTGTGAACTGTGTCAGCGCAGGGAATCCGTCTCTGTTGAGCAGATGTCAATCCTGCCTCGCTTTTGCTTTGTTGCCTCTACCAAGATGATTTCCCGTTTCTCTCTTCACTGGAGCAGGCAGACACAGCCAACGCACATCAAGTGTCAAGAGACACGCTCTGCTGAGCTCAACGCTTGTGCAGATGCACATGTGCGACGAAGTCAACACACGTGCTTGTGGAGAGAAAGAAAGGGACTCCCAGGCGTGTGGAGCGACGGGGAGAAAGAGCGGGCGCTGAGGAACACAGTTTCAAACAGACTGTCTCCACACAAACAGGCACCTGTCTGCAGGTATCCTAGATCTTGATTCTTGAACTTGAGGAAACACGCGTCTGAGCAAAACTCCCAAACGCTTCCAGGAAAGACACAGGCTCTCCCACAAGCACACAAGTGTTTGCCCTCAGCTATAGATCAGGGACAAGCCTGTGAAGAGCAACCAAAGAGCTCGTCCGTCTTTCCCTCAATAGATGGGAGTAGGCGCGCTTGCGGATGTGTGCGTGTGTGTGGCCACGCGTTTGCTTAGGCATCAGTGTGTGAAAAGGTAGGTGCTTTTCTCTAGCTGCGTGTGCGTGCACGTGGTGCTGGGTGCACATCCCTGGGTGCTCGTGGAAAGGTTTCTGCATGGTTTTCGCTGAGGAATCGTGTGTGTGCACATGGACAAAGAGAAGGCGCAGCAACCATTTTCCAGCGCCGAAGAAGGCAAAAGGCGAGGTTTCCGGAGCTATCTCCTTCTCTCCCCAGAGCTAGTCGCGCAAAGCAAGCCGCTAAGCCGGCGACCGGCAAGAGAGCTACAACGAAGCATGCCGAACGGAGAAAATAGCAGCAGCTCATCTGTTCACACCTTGTTTCTGCCATGTGCTTGAACGCCAAGACGTTCGCGCTTCTGTGAGATGAAAGACGTCCTTCTGCATATGTGGTTGCTCACACCGGTGCACTTGTTAGTGTATCCATTCAGTCCTGGGCTGCGGGGCATTCAGAAGTGGCTCTGTGGAGACGTCTGCATAGAGGCAGCTGTCAGAACACGCACACTCGATTGTTCACCAAAACATACGCAGACGCGTCCTTAGCCTGTAGATTTGGATGCACAGAGTTCCCTGTGTTCGCAAGAGACAAGGGAATCGCGTCTGTACGCACAGAAGCAATAGCGGACCGTTTCCCTCGGAGTGAACGCGAAAGAGCCGTCTATATACTCGCAGACACGCGAACGTGCCTCAATGCGGTCACAGAGGCAGCAGCTTTTGCACAGATGCTCCTGGTGATTCTGGCACTTTCCAGGCACACTCCTGAAAGTCGCGCACACTGCTGTTCACTCGCTAAACGACCTCTTGGGAAACACGTCTCCGGTCGACGGACCGCTCAGATTGCTTCTCGTGTAACTGTGAACTGTGTCAGCGCAGGGAATCCGTCTCTGTTGAGCAGATGTCAATCCTGCCTCGCTTTTGCTTTGTTGCCTCTACCAAGATGATTTCCCGTTTCTCTCTTCACTGGAGCAGGCAGACACAGCCAACGCACATCTAGTGTCAAGAGACACGCTCTGCTGAGCTCAACGCTTGTGCAGATGCACATGTGCGACGAAGTCAACACACGTGCTTGTGGAGAGAAAGAAAGGGACTCCCAGGCGTGTGGAGCGACGGGGAGAAAGAGCGGGCGCTGAGGAACACAGTTTCAAACAGACTGTCTCCACACAAACAGGCACCTGTCTGCAGGTATCCTAGATCTTGATTCTTGAACTTGAGGAAACACGCGTCTGAGCAAAACTCCCAAACGCTTCCAGGAAAGACACAGGCTCTCCCACAAGCACACAAGTGTTTGCCCTCAGCTATAGATCAGGGACAAGCCTGTGAAGAGATGCCCTGCTATTCTTTCGCCTTATGGCATCATGTGTTTCGTTCCTCTTGGAGATCGATTGTTAAAGGTCTTTCCTCGGGCGACTGTGAAGCATTTGCCAGCGGAGGAGAAGTAGCACGGAGCAGCATTCAGTACTGCCTACGAGTGTCTTTGCTACCCTACTAGCGGAGCTCCAAGAACAGGCACACATCTTCAGGTACCTTCCAAATGTGGATTCCCCTGCAGCCCCGTAGGCGGGCGTGCAGTACGCCAACCATCAACGGACGTTTTTCCCCTCAAGCCTGTCAGGACGTTGCTCGTCCGTCTTTCCCTCAATAGATGGGAGTAGGCGCGCTTGCGGATGTGTGCGTGTGTGTGGCCACGCGTTTGCTTAGGCATCAGTGTGTGAAAAGGTAGGTGCTTTTCTCTAGCTGCGTGTGCGTGCACGTGGTGCTGGGTGCACATCCCTGGGTGCTCGTGGAAAGGTTTCTGCATGGTTTTCGCTGAGGAATCGTGTGTGTGCACATGGACAAAGAGAAGGCGCAGCAACCAGGTTCCAGCGCCGAAGAAGGCAAAAGGCGAGGTTTCCGGCGCTATCTCCTTCTCTCCCCAGAGCTAGTCGCGCAAAGCAAGCCGCTAAGCCGGCGACCGGCAAGAGAGCTACAACGAAGCATGCCGAACGGAGAAAATAGCAGCAGCTCATCTGTTCACACCTTGTTTCTGCCATGTGCTTGAACGCCAAGACGTTCGCGCTTCTGTGAGATGAAAGACGTCCTTCTGCATATGTGGTTGCTCACACCGGTGCACTTGTTAGTGTATCCATTCAGTCCTGGGCTGCGGGGCATTCAGAAGTGGCTCTGTGGAGACGTCTGCATAGAGGCAGCTGTCAGAACACGCACACTCGATTGTTCACCAAAACATATGCAGACGCGTCCTTAGCCTGTAGATTTGGATGCACAGAGTTCCCTGTGTTCGCAAGAGACAAGGGAATCGCGTCTGTGCGCACAGAAGCAATAGCGGACCGTTTCCCTCGGAGTGAACGCGAAAGAGCCGTCTATATACTCGCAGACACGCGAACGTGCCTCAATGCGGTCACAGAGGCAGCAGCTTTTGCACAGATGCTCCTGGTGATTCTGGCACTTTCCAGGCACACTCCTGAAAGTCGCGCACACTGCTGTTCACTCGCTAAACGACCTCTTGGGAAACACGTCTCCGGTCGACGGACCGCTCAGATTGCTTCTCGTGTAACTGTGAACTGTGTCAGCGCAGGGAATCCGTCTCTGTTGAGCAGATGTCAATCCTGCCTCGCTTTTGCTTTGTTGCCTCTACCAAGATGATTTCCCGTTTCTCTCTTCACTGGAGCAGGCAGACACAGCCAACGCACATCAAGTGTCAAGAGACACGCTCTGCTGAGCTCAACGCTTGTGCAGATGCACATGTGCGACGAAGTCAACACACGTGCTTGTGGAGAGAAAGAAAGGGACTCCCAGGCGTGTGGAGCGACGGGGAGAAAGAGCGGGCGCTGAGGAACACAGTTTCAAACAGACTGTCTCCACACAAACAGGCACCTGTCTGCAGGTATCCTAGATCTTGATTCTTGAACTTGAGGAAACACGCGTCTGAGCAAAACTCCCAAACGCTTCCAGGAAAGACACAGGCTCTCCCACAAGCACACAAGTGTTTGCCCTCAGCTATAGATCAGGGACAAGCCTGTGAAGAGCAACCAAAGAGCTCGTCCGTCTTTCCCTCAATAGATGGGAGTAGGCGCGCTTGCGGATGTGTGCGTGTGTGTGGCCACGCGTTTGCTTAGGCTTCAGTGTGTGAAAAGGTAGGTGCTTTTCTCTAGCTGCGTGTGCGTGCACGTGGTGCTGGGTGCACATCCCTGGGTGCTCGTGGAAAGGTTTCTGCATGGTTTTCGCTGAGGAATCGTGTGTGTGCACATGGACAAAGAGAAGGCGCAGCAACCAGGTTCCAGCGCCAAAGAAGGCAAAAGGCGAGGTTTCCGGCGCTATCTCCTTCTCTCCCCAGAGCTAGTCGCGCAAAGCAAGCCGCTAAGCCGGCGACCGGCAAGAGAGCTACAACGAAGCATGCCAAACGGAGAAAATAGCAGCAGCTCATCTGTTCACACCTTGTTTCTGCCATGTGCTTGAACGCCAAGACGTTCGCGCTTCTGTGAGATGAAAGACGTCCTTCTGCATATGTGGTTGCTCACACCGGTGCACTTGTTAGTGTATCCATTCAGTCCTGGGCTGCGGGGCATTCAGAAGTGGCTCTGTGGAGACGTCTGCATAGAGGCAGCTGTCAGAACACGCACACTCGATTGTTCACCAAAACATATGCAGACGCGTCCTTAGCCTGTAGATTTGGATGCACAGAGTTCCCTGTGTTCGCAAGAGACAAGGGAATCGCGTCTGTGCGCACAGAAGCAATAGCGGACCGTTTCCCTCGGAGTGAACGCGAAAGAGCCGTCTATATACTCGCAGACACGCGAACGTGCCTCAATGCGGTCACAGAGGCAGCAGCTTTTGCACAGATGCTCCTGGTGATTCTGGCACTTTCCAGGCACACTCCTGAAAGTCGCGCACACTGCTGTTCACTCGCTAAACGACCTCTTGGGAAACACGTCTCCGGTCGACGGACCGCTCAGATTGCTTCTCGTGTAACTGTGAACTGTGTCAGCGCAGGGAATCCGTCTCTGTTGAGCAGATGTCAATCCTGCCTCGCTTTTGCTTTGTTGCCTCTACCAAGATGATTTCCCGTTTCTCTCTTCACTGGAGCAGGCAGACACAGCCAACGCACATCAAGTGTCAAGAGACACGCTCTGCTGAGCTCAACGCTTGTGCAGATGCACATGTGCGACGAAGTCAACACACGTGCTTGTGGAGAGAAAGAAAGGGACTCCCAGGCGTGTGGAGCGACGGGGAGAAAGAGCGGGCGCTGAGGAACACAGTTTCAAACAGACTGTCTCCACACAAACAGGCACCTGTCTGCAGGTATCCTAGATCTTGATTCTTGAACTTGAGGAAACACGCGTCTGAGCAAAACTCCCAAACGCTTCCAGGAAAGACACAGGCTCTCCCACAAGCACACAAGTGTTTGCCCTCAGCTATAGATCAGGGACAAGCCTGTGAAGAGATGCCCTGCTATTCTTTCGCCTTATGGCATCATGTGTTTCGTTCCTCTTGGAGATCGATTGTTAAACGTCTTTCCTCGGGCGACTGTGAAGCATTTGCCAGCGGAGGAGAAGTAGCACGGAGCAGCATTCAGTACTGCCTACGAGTGTCTTTGCTACCCTACTAGCGGAGCTCCAAGAACAGGCACACATCTTCAGGTACCTTCCAAATGTGGATTCCCCTGCAGCCCCGTAGGCGGGCGTGCAGTACGCCAACCGTCAACGGACGTTTTTCCCCTCAAGCCTGTCAGGACGTTGCTCGTCCGTCTTTCCCTCAATAGATGGGAGTAGGCGCGCTTGCGGATGTGTGCGTGTGTGTGGCCACGCGTTTGCTTAGGCATCAGTGTGTGAAAAGGTAGGTGCTTTTCTCTAGCTGCGTGTGCGTGCACGTGGTGCTGGGTGCACATCCCTGGGTGCTCGTGGAAAGGTTTCTGCATGGTTTTCGCTGAGGAATCGTGTGTGTGCACATGGACAAAGAGAAGGCGCAGCAACCAGGTTCCAGCGCCGAAGAAGGCAAAAGGCGAGGTTTCCGGCGCTATCTCCTTCTCTCCCCAGAGCTAGTCGCGCAAAGCAAGCCGCTAAGCCGGCGACCGGCAAGAGAGCTACAACGAAGCATGCCGAACGGAGAAAATAGCAGCAGCTCATCTGTTCACACCTTGTTTCTGCCATGTGCTTGAACGCCAAGACGTTCGCGCTTCTGTGAGATGAAAGACGTCCTTCTGCATATGTGGTTGCTCACACCGGTGCACTTGTTAGTGTATCCATTCAGTCCTGGGCTGCGGGGCATTCAGAAGTGGCTCTGTGGAGACGTCTGCATAGAGGCAGCTGTCAGAACACGCACACTCGATTGTTCACCAAAACATATGCAGACGCGTCCTTAGCCTGTAGATTTGGATGCACAGAGTTCCCTGTGTTCGCAAGAGACAAGGGAATCGCGTCTGTGCGCACAGAAGCAATAGCGGACCGTTTCCCTCGGAGTGAACGCGAAAGAGCCGTCTATATACTCGCAGACACGCGAACGTGCCTCAATGCGGTCACAGAGGCAGCAGCTTTTGCACAGATGCTCCTGGTGATTCTGGCACTTTCCAGGCACACTCCTGAAAGTCGCGCACACTGCTGTTCACTCGCTAAACGACCTCTTGGGAAACACGTCTCCGGTCGACGGACCGCTCAGATTGCTTCTCGTGTAACTGTGAACTGTGTCAGCGCAGGGAATCCGTCTCTGTTGAGCAGATGTCAATCCTGCCTCGCTTTTGCTTTGTTGCCTCTACCAAGATGATTTCCCGTTTCTCTCTTCACTGGAGCAGGCAGACACAGCCAACGCACATCAAGTGTCAAGAGACACGCTCTGCTGAGCTCAACGCTTGTGCAGATGCACATGTGCGACGAAGTCAACACACGTGCTTGTGGAGAGAAAGAAAGGGACTCCCAGGCGTGTGGAGCGACGGGGAGAAAGAGCGGGCGCTGAGGAACACAGTTTCAAACAGACTGTCTCCACACAAACAGGCACCTGTCTGCAGGTATCCTAGATCTTGATTCTTGAACTTGAGGAAACACGCGTCTGAGCAAAACTCCCAAACGCTTCCAGGAAAGACACAGGCTCTCCCACAAGCACACAAGTGTTTGCCCTCAGCTATAGATCAGGGACAAGCCTGTGAAGAGATGCCCTGCTATTCTTTCGCCTTATGGCATCATGTGTTTCGTTCCTCTTGGAGATCGATTGTTAAACGTCTTTCCTAGGGCGACTGTGAAGCATTTGCCAGCGGAGGAGAAGTAGCACGGAGCAGCATTCAGTACTGCCTACGAGTGTCTTTGCTACCCTACTAGCGGAGCTCCAAGAACAGGCACACATCTTCAGGTACCTTCCAAATGTGGATTCCCCTGCAGCCCCGTAGGCGGGCGTGCAGTACGCCAACCGTCAACGGACGTTTTTCCCCTCAAGCCTGTCAGGACGTTGCTCGTCCGTCTTTCCCTCAATAGATGGGAGTAGGCGCGCTTGCGGATGTGTGCGTGTGTGTGGCCACGCGTTTGCTTAGGCATCAGTGTGTGAAAAGGTAGGTGCTTTTCTCTAGCTGCGTGTGCGTGCACGTGGTGCTGGGTGCACATCCCTGGGTGCTCGTGGAAAGGTTTCTGCATGGTTTTCGCTGAGGAATCGTGTGTGTGCACATGGACAAAGAGAAGGCGCAGCAACCAGGTTCCAGCGCCGAAGAAGGCAAAAGGCGAGGTTTCCGGCGCTATCTCCTTCTCTCCCCAGAGCTAGTCGCGCAAAGCAAGCCGCTAAGCCGGCGACCGGCAAGAGAGCTACAACGAAGCATGCCGAACGGAGAAAATAGCAGCAGCTCATCTGTTCACACCTTGTTTCTGCCATGTGCTTGAACGCCAAGACGTTCGCGCTTCTGTGAGATGAAAGACGTCCTTCTGCATATGTGGTTGCTCACACCGGTGCACTTGTTAGTGTATCCATTCAGTCCTGGGCTGCGGGGCATTCAGAAGTGGCTCTGTGGAGACGTCTGCATAGAGGCAGCTGTCAGAACACGCACACTCGATTGTTCACCAAAACATATGCAGACGCGTCCTTAGCCTGTAGATTTGGATGCACAGAGTTCCCTGTGTTCGCAAGAGACAAGGGAATCGCGTCTGTGCGCACAGAAGCAATAGCGGACCGTTTCCCTCGGAGTGAACGCGAAAGAGCCGTCTATATACTCGCAGACACGCGAACGTGCCTCAATGCGGTCGCAGAGGCAGCAGCTTTTGCACAGATGCTCCTGGTGATTCTGGCACTTTCCAGGCACACTCCTGAAAGTCGCGCACACTGCTGTTCACTCGCTAAACGACCTCTTGGGAAACACGTCTCCGGTCGACGGACCGCTCAGATTGCTTCTCGTGTAACTGTGAACTGTGTCAGCGCAGGGAATCCGTCTCTGTTGAGCAGATGTCAATCCTGCCTCGCTTTTGCTTTGTTGCCTCTACCAAGATGATTTCCCGTTTCTCTCTTCACTGGAGCAGGCAGACACAGCCAACGCACATCAAGTGTCAAGAGACACGCTCTGCTGAGCTCAACGCTTGTGCAGATGCACATGTGCGACGAAGTCAACACACGTGCTTGTGGAGAGAAAGAAAGGGACTCCCAGGCGTGTGGAGCGACGGGGAGAAAGAGCGGGCGCTGAGGAACACAGTTTCAAACAGACTGTCTCCACACAAACAGGCACCTGTCTGCAGGTATCCTAGATCTTGATTCTTGAACTTGAGGAAACACGCGTCTGAGCAAAACTCCCAAACGCTTCCAGGAAAGACACAGGCTCTCCCACAAGCACACAAGTGTTTGCCCTCAGCTATAGATCAGGGACAAGCCTGTGAAGAGATGCCCTGCTATTCTTTCGCCTTATGGCATCATGTGTTTCGTTCCTCTTGGAGATCGATTGTTAAAGGTCTTTCCTCGGGCGACTGTGAAGCATTTGCCAGCGGAGGAGAAGTAGCACGGAGCAGCATTCAGTACTGCCTACGAGTGTCTTTGCTACCCTACTAGCGGAGCTCCAAGAACAGGCACACATCTTCAGGTACCTTCCAAATGTGGATTCCCCTGCAGCCCCGTAGGCGGGCGTGCAGTACGCCAACCGTCAACGGACGTTTTTCCCCTCAAGCCTGTCAGGACGTTGCTCGTCCGTCTTTCCCTCAATAGATGGGAGTAGGCGCGCTTGCGGATGTGTGCGTGTGTGTGGCCACGCGTTTGCTTAGGCATCAGTGTGTGAAAAGGTAGGTGCTTTTCTCTAGCTGCGTGTGCGTGCACGTGGTGCTGGGTGCACATCCCTGGGTGCTCGTGGAAAGGTTTCTGCATGGTTTTCGCTGAGGAATCGTGTGTGTGCACATGGACAAAGAGAAGGCGCAGCAACCAGGTTCCAGCGCCGAAGAAGGCAAAAGGCGAGGTTTCCGGCGCTATCTCCTTCTCTCCCCAGAGCTAGTCGCGCAAAGCAAGCCGCTAAGCCGGCGACCGGCAAGAGAGCTACAACGAAGCATGCCGAACGGAGAAAATAGCAGCAGCTCATCTGTTCACACCTTGTTTCTGCCATGTGCTTGAACGCCAAGACGTTCGCGCTTCTGTGAGATGAAAGACGTCCTTCTGCATATGTGGTTGCTCACACCGGTGCACTTGTTAGTGTATCCATTCAGTCCTGGGCTGCGGGGCATTCAGAAGTGGCTCTGTGGAGACGTCTGCATAGAGGCAGCTGTCAGAACACGCACACTCGATTGTTCACCAAAACATATGCAGACGCGTCCTTAGCCTGTAGATTTGGATGCACAGAGTTCCCTGTGTTCGCAAGAGACAAGGGAATCGCGTCTGTGCGCACAGAAGCAATAGCGGACCGTTTCCCTCGGAGTGAACGCGAAAGAGCCGTCTATATACTCGCAGACACGCGAACGTGCCTCAATGCGGTCACAGAGGCAGCAGCTTTTGCACAGATGCACAGATGATTCTGGCACTTTCCAGGCACACTCCTGAAAGTCGCGCACACTGCTGTTCACTCGCTAAACGACCTCTTGGGAAACACGTCTCCGGTCGACGGACCGCTCAGATTGCTTCTCGTGTAACTGTGAACTGTGTCAGCGCAGGGAATCCGTCTCTGTTGAGCAGATGTCAATCCTGCCTCGCTTTTGCTTTGTTGCCTCTACCAAGATGATTTCCCGTTTCTCTCTTCACTGGAGCAGGCAGACACAGCCAACGCACATCTAGTGTCAAGAGACACGCTCTGCTGAGCTCAACGCTTGTGCAGATGCACATGTGCGACGAAGTCAACACACGTGCTTGTGGAGAGAAAGAAAGGGACTCCCAGGCGTGTGGAGCGACGGGGAGAAAGAGCGGGCGCTGAGGAACACAGTTTCAAACAGACTGTCTCCACACAAACAGGCACCTGTCTGCAGGTATCCTAGATCTTGATTCTTGAACTTGAGGAAACACGCGTCTGAGCAAAACTCCCAAACGCTTCCAGGAAAGACACAGGCTCTCCCACAAGCACACAAGTGTTTGCCCTCAGCTATAGATCAGGGACAAGCCTGTGAAGAGATGCCCTGCTATTCTTTCGCCTTATGGCATCATGTGTTTCGTTCCTCTTGGAGATCGATTGTTAAAGGTCTTTCCTCGGGCGACTGTGAAGCATTTGCCAGCGGAGGAGAAGTAGCACGGAGCAGCATTCAGTACTGCCTACGAGTGTCTTTGCTACCCTACTAGCGGAGCTCCAAGAACAGGCACACATCTTCAGGTACCTTCCAAATGTGGATTCCCCTGCAGCCCCGTAGGCGGGCGTGCAGTACGCCAACCGTCAACGGACGTTTTTCCCCTCAAGCCTGTCAGGACGTTGCTCGTCCGTCTTTCCCTCAATAGATGGGAGTAGGCGCGCTTGCGGATGTGTGCGTGTGTGTGGCCACGCGTTTGCTTAGGCATCAGTGTGTGAAAAGGTAGGTGCTTTTCTCTAGCTGCGTGTGCGTGCACGTGGTGCTGGGTGCACATCCCTGGGTGCTCGTGGAAAGGTTTCTGCATGGTTTTCGCTGAGGAATCGTGTGTGTGCACATGGACAAAGAGAAGGCGCAGCAACCAGGTTCCAGCGCCGAAGAAGGCAAAAGGCGAGGTTTCCGGCGCTATCTCCTTCTCTCCCCAGAGCTAGTCGCGCAAAGCAAGCCGCTAAGCCGGCGACCGGCAAGAGAGCTACAACGAAGCATGCCGAACGGAGAAAATAGCAGCAGCTCATCTGTTCACACCTTGTTTCTGCCATGTGCTTGAACGCCAAGACGTTCGCGCTTCTGTGAGATGAAAGACGTCCTTCTGCATATGTGGTTGCTCACACCGGTGCACTTGTTAGTGTATCCATTCAGTCCTGGGCTGCGGGGCATTCAGAAGTGGCTCTGTGGAGACGTCTGCATAGAGGCAGCTGTCAGAACACGCACACTCGATTGTTCACCAAAACATATGCAGACGCGTCCTTAGCCTGTAGATTTGGATGCACAGAGTTCCCTGTGTTCGCAAGAGACAAGGGAATCGCGTCTGTGCGCACAGAAGCAATAGCGGACCGTTTCCCTCGGAGTGAACGCGAAAGAGTCGTCTATATACTCGCAGACACGCGAACGTGCCTCAATGCGGTCACAGAGGCAGCAGCTTTTGCACAGATGCTCCTGGTGATTCTGGCACTTTCCAGGCACACTCCTGAAAGTCGCGCACACTGCTGTTCACTCGCTAAACGACCTCTTGGGAAACACGTCTCCGGTCGACGGACCGCTCAGATTGCTTCTCGTGTAACTGTGAACTGTGTCAGCGCAGGGAATCCGTCTCTGTTGAGCAGATGTCAATCCTGCCTCGCTTTTGCTTTGTTGCCTCTACCAAGATGATTTCCCGTTTCTCTCTTCACTGGAGCAGGCAGACACAGCCAACGCACATCAAGTGTCAAGAGACACGCTCTGCTGAGCTCAACGCTTGTGCAGATGCACATGTGCGACGAAGTCAACACACGTGCTTGTGGAGAGAAAGAAAGGGACTCCCAGGCGTGTGGAGCGACGGGGAGAAAGAGCGGGCGCTGAGGAACACAGTTTCAAACAGACTGTCTCCACACAAACAGGCACCTGTCTGCAGGTATCCTAGATCTTGATTCTTGAACTTGAGGAAACACGCGTCTGAGCAAAACTCCCAAACGCTTCCAGGAAAGACACAGGCTCTCCCACAAGCACACAAGTGTTTGCCCTCAGCTATAGATCAGGGACAAGCCTGTGAAGAGATGCCCTGCTATTCTTTCGCCTTATGGCATCATGTGTTTCGTTCCTCTTGGAGATCGATTGTTAAAGGTCTTTCCTCGGGCGACTGTGAAGCATTTGCCAGCGGAGGAGAAGTAGCACGGAGCAGCATTCAGTACTGCCTACGAGTGTCTTTGCTACCCTACTAGCGGAGCTCCAAGAACAGGCACACATCTTCAGGTACCTTCCAAATGTGGATTCCCCTGCAGCCCCGTAGGCGGGCGTGCAGTACGCCAACCGTCAACGGACGTTTTTCCCCTCAAGCCTGTCAGGACGTTGCTCGTCCGTCTTTCCCTCAATAGATGGGAGTAGGCGCGCTTGCGGATGTGTGCGTGTGTGTGGCCACGCGTTTGCTTAGGCATCAGTGTGTGAAAAGGTAGGTGCTTTTCTCTAGCTGCGTGTGCGTGCACGTGGTGCTGGGTGCACATCCCTGGGTGCTCGTGGAAAGGTTTCTGCATGGTTTTCGCTGAGGAATCGTGTGTGTGCACATGGACAAAGAGAAGGCGCAGCAACCAGGTTCCAGCGCCGAAGAAGGCAAAAGGCGAGGTTTCCGGCGCTATCTCCTTCTCTCCCCAGAGCTAGTCGCGCAAAGCAAGCCGCTAAGCCGGCGACCGGCAAGAGAGCTACAACGAAGCATGCCGAACGGAGAAAATAGCAGCAGCTCATCTGTTCACACCTTGTTTCTGCCATGTGCTTGAACGCCAAGACGTTCGCGCTTCTGTGAGATGAAAGACGTCCTTCTGCATATGTGGTTGCTCACACCGGTGCACTTGTTAGTGTATCCATTCAGTCCTGGGCTGCGGGGCATTCAGAAGTGGCTCTGTGGAGACGTCTGCATAGAGGCAGCTGTCAGAACACGCACACTCGATTGTTCACCAAAACATATGCAGACGCGTCCTTAGCCTGTAGATTTGGATGCACAGAGTTCCCTGTGTTCGCAAGAGACAAGGGAATCGCGTCTGTGCGCACAGAAGCAATAGCGGACCGTTTCCCTCGGAGTGAACGCGAAAGAGTCGTCTATATACTCGCAGACACGCGAACGTGCCTCAATGCGGTCACAGAGGCAGCAGCTTTTGCACAGATGCTCCTGGTGATTCTGGCACTTTCCAGGCACACTCCTGAAAGTCGCGCACACTGCTGTTCACTCGCTAAACGACCTCTTGGGAAACACGTCTCCGGTCGACGGACCGCTCAGATTGCTTCTCGTGTAACTGTGAACTGTGTCAGCGCAGGGAATCCGTCTCTGTTGAGCAGATGTCGATCCTGCCTCGCTTTTGCTTTGTTGCCTCTACCAAGATGATTTCCCGTTTCTCTCTTCACTGGAGCAGGCAGACACAGCCAACGCACATCAAGTGTCAAGAGACACGCTCTGCTGAGCTCAACGCTTGTGCAGATGCACATGTGCGACGAAGTCAACACACGTGCTTGTGGAGAGAAAGAAAGGGACTCCCAGGCGTGTGGAGCGACGGGGAGAAAGAGCGGGCGCTGAGGAACACAGTTTCAAACAGACTGTCTCCACACAAACAGGCACCTGTCTGCAGGTATCCTAGATCTTGATTCTTGAACTTGAGGAAACACGCGTCTGAGCAAAACTCCCAAACGCTTCCAGGAAAGACACAGGCTCTCCCACAAGCACACAAGTGTTTGCCCTCAGCTATAGATCAGGGACAAGCCTGTGAAGAGATGCCCTGCTATTCTTTCGCCTTATGGCATCATGTGTTTCGTTCCTCTTGGAGATCGATTGTTAAAGGTCTTTCCTCGGGCGACTGTGAAGCATTTGCCAGCGGAGGAGAAGTAGCACGGAGCAGCATTCAGTACTGCCTACGAGTGTCTTTGCTACCCTACTAGCGGAGCTCCAAGAACAGGCACACATCTTCAGGTACCTTCCAAATGTGGATTCCCCTGCAGCCCCGTAGGCGGGCGTGCAGTACGCCAACCGTCAACGGACGTTTTTCCCCTCAAGCCTGTCAGGACGTTGCTCGTCCGTCTTTCCCTCAATAGATGGGAGTAGGCGCGCTTGCGGATGTGTGCGTGTGTGTGGCCACGCGTTTGCTTAGGCATCAGTGTGTGAAAAGGTAGGTGCTTTTCTCTAGCTGCGTGTGCGTGCACGTGGTGCTGGGTGCACATCCCTGGGTGCTCGTGGAAAGGTTTCTGCATGGTTTTCGCTGAGGAATCGTGTGTGTGCACATGGACAAAGAGAAGGCGCAGCAACCAGGTTCCAGCGCCGAAGAAGGCAAAAGGCGAGGTTTCCGGCGCTATCTCCTTCTCTCCCCAGAGCTAGTCGCGCAAAGCAAGCCGCTAAGCCGGCGACCGGCAAGAGAGCTACAACGAAGCATGCCGAACGGAGAAAATAGCAGCAGCTCATCTGTTCACACCTTGTTTCTGCCATGTGCTTGAACGCCAAGACGTTCGCGCTTCTGTGAGATGAAAGACGTCCTTCTGCATATGTGGTTGCTCACACCGGTGCACTTGTTAGTGTATCCATTCAGTCCTGGGCTGCGGGGCATTCAGAAGTGGCTCTGTGGAGACGTCTGCATAGAGGCAGCTGTCAGAACACGCACACTCGATTGTTCACCAAAACATATGCAGACGCGTCCTTAGCCTGTAGATTTGGATGCACAGAGTTCCCTGTGTTCGCAAGAGACAAGGGAATCGCGTCTGTGCGCACAGAAGCAATAGCGGACCGTTTCCCTCGGAGTGAACGCGAAAGAGCCGTCTATATACTCGCAGACACGCGAACGTGCCTCAATGCGGTCACAGAGGCAGCAGCTTTTGCACAGATGCTCCTGGTGATTCTGGCACTTTCCAGGCACACTCCTGAAAGTCGCGCACACTGCTGTTCACTCGCTAAACGACCTCTTGGGAAACACGTCTCCGGTCGACGGACCGCTCAGATTGCTTCTCGTGTAACTGTGAACTGTGTCAGCGCAGGGAATCCGTCTCTGTTGAGCAGATGTCAATCCTGCCTCGCTTTTGCTTTGTTGCCTCTACCAAGATGATTTCCCGTTTCTCTCTTCACTGGAGCAGGCAGACACAGCCAACGCACATCAAGTGTCAAGAGACACGCTCTGCTGAGCTCAACGCTTGTGCAGATGCACATGTGCGACGAAGTCAACACACGTGCTTGTGGAGAGAAAGAAAGGGACTCCCAGGCGTGTGGAGCGACGGGGAGAAAGAGCGGGCGCTGAGGAACACAGTTTCAAACAGACTGTCTCCACACAAACAGGCACCTGTCTGCAGGTATCCTAGATCTTGATTCTTGAACTTGAGGAAACACGCGTCTGAGCAAAACTCCCAAACGCTTCCAGGAAAGACACAGGCTCTCCCACAAGCACACAAGTGTTTGCCCTCAGCTATAGATCAGGGACAAGCCTGTGAAGAGCAACCAAAGAGCTCGTCCGTCTTTCTCTCAGTAGATGGGAGTAGGCGCGCTTGCGGATGTGTGCGTGTGTGTGGCCACGCGTTTGCTTAGGCATCAGTGTGTGAAAAGGTAGGTGCTTTTCTCTAGCTGCGTGTGCGTGCACGTGGTGCTGGGTGCACATCCCTGGGTGCTCGTGGAAAGGTTTCTGCATGGTTTTCGCTGAGGAATCGTGTGTGTGCACATGGACAAAGAGAAGGCGCAGCAACCAGGTTCCAGCGCCGAAGAAGGCAAAAGGCGAGGTTTCCGGCGCTATCTCCTTCTCTCCCCAGAGCTAGTCGCGCAAAGCAAGCCGCTAAGCCGGCGACCGGCAAGAGAGCTACAACGAAGCATGCCGAACGGAGAAAATAGCAGCAGCTCATCTGTTCACACCTTGTTTCTGCCATGTGCTTGAACGCCAAGACGTTCGCGCTTCTGTGAGATGAAAGACGTCCTTCTGCATATGTGGTTGCTCACACCGGTGCACTTGTTAGTGTATCCATTCAGTCCTGGGCTGCGGGGCATTCAGAAGTGGCTCTGTGGAGACGTCTGCATAGAGGCAGCTGTCAGAACACGCACACTCGATTGTTCACCAAAACATATGCAGACGCGTCCTTAGCCTGTAGATTTGGATGCACAGAGTTCCCTGTGTTCGCAAGAGACAAGGGAATCGCGTCTGTGCGCACAGAAGCAATAGCGGACCGTTTCCCTCGGAGTGAACGCGAAAGAGTCGTCTATATACTCGCAGACACGCGAACGTGCCTCAATGCGGTCACAGAGGCAGCAGCTTTTGCACAGATGCTCCTGGTGATTCTGGCACTTTCCAGGCACACTCCTGAAAGTCGCGCACACTGCTGTTCACTCGCTAAACGACCTCTTGGGAAACACGTCTCCGGTCGACGGACCGCTCAGATTGCTTCTCGTGTAACTGTGAACTGTGTCAGCGCAGGGAATCCGTCTCTGTTGAGCAGATGTCAATCCTGCCTCGCTTTTGCTTTGTTGCCTCTACCAAGATGATTTCCCGTTTCTCTCTTCACTGGAGCAGGCAGACACAGCCAACGCACATCAAGTGTCAAGAGACACGCTCTGCTGAGCTCAACGCTTGTGCAGATGCACATGTGCGACGAAGTCAACACACGTGCTTGTGGAGAGAAAGAAAGGGACTCCCAGGCGTGTGGAGCGACGGGGAGAAAGAGCGGGCGCTGAGGAACACAGTTTCAAACAGACTGTCTCCACACAAACAGGCACCTGTCTGCAGGTATCCTAGATCTTGATTCTTGAACTTGAGGAAACACGCGTCTGAGCAAAACTCCCAAACGCTTCCAGGAAAGACACAGGCTCTCCCACAAGCACACAAGTGTTTGCCCTCAGCTATAGATCAGGGACAAGCCTGTGAAGAGATGCCCTGCTATTCTTTCGCCTTATGGCATCATGTGTTTCGTTCCTCTTGGAGATCGATTGTTAAACGTCTTTCCTAGGGCGACTGTGAAGCATTTGCCAGCGGAGGAGAAGTAGCACGGAGCAGCATTCAGTACTGCCTACGAGTGTCTTTGCTACCCTACTAGCGGAGCTCCAAGAACAGGCACACATCTTCAGGTACCTTCCAAATGTGGATTCCCCTGCAGCCCCGTAGGCGGGCGTGCAGTACGCCAACCGTCAACGGACGTTTTTCCCCTCAAGCCTGTCAGGACGTTGCTCGTCCGTCTTTCCCTCAATAGATGGGAGTAGGCGCGCTTGCGGATGTGTGCGTGTGTGTGGCCACGCGTTTGCTTAGGCATCAGTGTGTGAAAAGGTAGGTGCTTTTCTCTAGCTGCGTGTGCGTGCACGTGGTGCTGGGTGCACATCCCTGGGTGCTCGTGGAAAGGTTTCTGCATGGTTTTCGCTGAGGAATCGTGTGTGTGCACATGGACAAAGAGAAGGCGCAGCAACCAGGTTCCAGCGCCAAAGAAGGCAAAAGGCGAGGTTTCCGGCGCTATCTCCTTCTCTCCCCAGAGCTAGTCGCGCAAAGCAAGCCGCTAAGCCGGCGACCGGCAAGAGAGCTACAACGAAGCATGCCGAACGGAGAAAATAGCAGCAGCTCATCTGTTCACACCTTGTTTCTGCCATGTGCTTGAACGCCAAGACGTTCGCGCTTCTGTGAGATGAAAGACGTCCTTCTGCATATGTGGTTGCTCACACCGGTGCACTTGTTAGTGTATCCATTCAGTCCTGGGCTGCGGGGCATTCAGAAGTGGCTCTGTGGAGACGTCTGCATAGAGGCAGCTGTCAGAACACGCACACTCGATTGTTCACCAAAACATATGCAGACGCGTCCTTAGCCTGTAGATTTGGATGCACAGAGTTCCCTGTGTTCGCAAGAGACAAGGGAATCGCGTCTGTGCGCACAGAAGCAATAGCGGACCGTTTCCCTCGGAGTGAACGCGAAAGAGCCGTCTATATACTCGCAGACACGCGAACGTGCCTCAATGCGGTCACAGAGGCAGCAGCTTTTGCACAGATGCTCCTGGTGATTCTGGCACTTTCCAGGCACACTCCTGAAAGTCGCGCACACTGCTGTTCACTCGCTAAACGACCTCTTGGGAAACACGTCTCCGGTCGACGGACCGCTCAGATTGCTTCTCGTGTAACTGTGAACTGTGTCAGCGCAGGGAATCCGTCTCTGTTGAGCAGATGTCAATCCTGCCTCGCTTTTGCTTTGTTGCCTCTACCAAGATGATTTCCCGTTTCTCTCTTCACTGGAGCAGGCAGACACAGCCAACGCACATCAAGTGTCAAGAGACACGCTCTGCTGAGCTCAACGCTTGTGCAGATGCACATGTGCGACGAAGTCAACACACGTGCTTGTGGAGAGAAAGAAAGGGACTCCCAGGCGTGTGGAGCGACGGGGAGAAAGAGTGGGCGCTGAGGAACACAGTTTCAAACAGACTGTCTCCACACAAACAGGCACCTGTCTGCAGGTATCCTAGATCTTGATTCTTGAACTTGAGGAAACACGCGTCTGAGCAAAACTCCCAAACGCTTCCAGGAAAGACACAGGCTCTCCCACAAGCACACAAGTGTTTGCCCTCAGCTATAGATCAGGGACAAGCCTGTGAAGAGCAACCAAAGAGCTCGTCCGTCTTTCTCTCAGTAGATGGGAGTAGGCGCGCTTGCGGATGTGTGCGTGTGTGTGGCCAGGCGTTTGCTTAGGCATCAGTGTGTGAAAAGGTAGGTGCTTTTCTCTAGCTGCGTGTGCGTGCACGTGGTGCTGGGTGCACATCCCTGGGTGCTCGTGGAAAGGTTTCTGCATGGTTTTCGCTGAGGAATCGTGTGTGTGCACATGGACAAAGAGAAGGCGCAGCAACCAGGTTCCAGCGCCGAAGAAGGCAAAAGGCGAGGTTTCCGGCGCTATCTCCTTCTCTCCCCAGAGCTAGTCGCGCAAAGCAAGCCGCTAAGCCGGCGACCGGCAAGAGAGCTACAACGAAGCATGCCGAACGGAGAAAATAGCAGCAGCTCATCTGTTCACACCTTGTTTCTGCCATGTGCTTGAACGCCAAGACGTTCGCGCTTCTGTGAGATGAAAGACGTCCTTCTGCATATGTGGTTGCTCACACCGGTGCACTTGTTAGTGTATCCATTCAGTCCTGGGCTGCGGGGCATTCAGAAGTGGCTCTGTGGAGACGTCTGCATAGAGGCAGCTGTCAGAACACGCACACTCGATTGTTCACCAAAACATATGCAGACGCGTCCTTAGCCTGTAGATTTGGATGCACAGAGTTCCCTGTGTTCGCAAGAGACAAGGGAATCGCGTCTGTTCGCACAGAAGCAATAGCGGACCGTTTCCCTCGGAGTGAACGCGAAAGAGCCGTCTATATACTCGCAGACACGCGAACGTGCCTCAATGCGGTCACAGAGGCAGCAGCTTTTGCACAGATGCTCCTGGTGATTCTGGCACTTTCCAGGCACACTCCTGAAAGTCGCGCACACTGCTGTTCACTCGCTAAACGACCTCTTGGGAAACACGTCTCCGGTCGACGGACCGCTCAGATTGCTTCTCGTGTAACTGTGAACTGTGTCAGCGCAGGGAATCCGTCTCTGTTGAGCAGATGTCAATCCTGCCTCGCTTTTGCTTTGTTGCCTCTACCAAGATGATTTCCCGTTTCTCTCTTCACTGGAGCAGGCAGACACAGCCAACGCACATCAAGTGTCAAGAGACACGCTCTGCTGAGCTCAACGCTTGTGCAGATGCACATGTGCGACGAAGTCAACACACGTGCTTGTGGAGAGAAAGAAAGGGACTCCCAGGCGTGTGGAGCGACGGGGAGAAAGAGCGGGCGCTGAGGAACACAGTTTCAAACAGACTGTCTCCACACAAACAGGCACCTGTCTGCAGGTATCCTAGATCTTGATTCTTGAACTTGAGGAAACACACGTCTGAGCAAAACTCCCAAACGCTTCCAGGAAAGACACAGGCTCTCCCACAAGCACACAAGTGTTTGCCCTCAGCTATAGATCAGGGACAAGCCTGTGAAGAGATGCCCTGCTATTCTTTCGCCTTATGGCATCATGTGTTTCGTTCCTCTTGGAGATCGATTGTTAAACGTCTTTCCTCGGGCGACTGTGAAGCATTTGCCAGCGGAGGAGAAGTAGCACGGAGCAGCATTCAGTACTGCCTACGAGTGTCTTTGCTACCCTACTAGCGGAGCTCCAAGAACAGGCACACATCTTCAGGTACCTTCCAAATGTGGATTCCCCTGCAGCCCCGTAGGCGGGCGTGCAGTACGCCAACCGTCAACGGACGTTTTTCCCCTCAAGCCTGTCAGGACGTTGCTCGTCCGTCTTTCCCTCAATAGATGGGAGTAGGCGCGCTTGCGGATGTGTGCGTGTGTGTGGCCACGCGTTTGCTTAGGCATCAGTGTGTGAAAAGGTAGGTGCTTTTCTCTAGCTGCGTGTGCGTGCACGTGGTGCTGGGTGCACATCCCTGGGTGCTCGTGGAAAGGTTTCTGCATGGTTTTCGCTGAGGAATCGTGTGTGTGCACATGGACAAAGAGAAGGCGCAGCAACCAGGTTCCAGCGCCGAAGAAGGCAAAAGGCGAGGTTTCCGGCGCTATCTCCTTCTCTCCCCAGAGCTAGTCGCGCAAAGCAAGCCGCTAAGCCGGCGACCGGCAAGAGAGCTACAACGAAGCATGCCGAACGGAGAAAATAGCAGCAGCTCATCTGTTCACACCTTGTTTCTGCCATGTGCTTGAACGCCAAGACGTTCGCGCTTCTGTGAGATGAAAGACGTCCTTCTGCATATGTGGTTGCTCACACCGGTGCACTTGTTAGTGTATCCATTCAGTCCTGGGCTGCGGGGCATTCAGAAGTGGCTCTGTGGAGACGTCTGCATAGAGGCAGCTGTCAGAACACGCACACTCGATTGTTCACCAAAACATATGCAGACGCGTCCTTAGCCTGTAGATTTGGATGCACAGAGTTCCCTGTGTTCGCAAGAGACAAGGGAATCGCGTCTGTGCGCACAGAAGCAATAGCGGACCGTTTCCCTCGGAGTGAACGCGAAAGAGCCGTCTATATACTCGCAGACACGCGAACGTGCCTCAATGCGGTCACAGAGGCAGCAGCTTTTGCACAGATGCTCCTGGTGATTCTGGCACTTTCCAGGCACACTCCTGAAAGTCGCGCACACTGCTGTTCACTCGCTAAACGACCTCTTGGGAAACACGTCTCCGGTCGACGGACCGCTCAGATTGCTTCTCGTGTAACTGTGAACTGTGTCAGCGCAGGGAATCCGTCTCTGTTGAGCAGATGTCAATCCTGCCTCGCTTTTGCTTTGTTGCCTCTACCAAGATGATTTCCCGTTTCTCTCTTCACTGGAGCAGGCAGACACAGCCAACGCACATCAAGTGTCAAGAGACACGCTCTGCTGAGCTCAACGCTTGTGCAGATGCACATGTGCGACGAAGTCAACACACGTGCTTGTGGAGAGAAAGAAAGGGACTCCCAGGCGTGTGGAGCGACGGGGAGAAAGAGTGGGCGCTGAGGAACACAGTTTCAAACAGACTGTCTCCACACAAACAGGCACCTGTCTGCAGGTATCCTAGATCTTGATTCTTGAACTTGAGGAAACACGCGTCTGAGCAAAACTCCCAAACGCTTCCAGGAAAGACACAGGCTCTCCCACAAGCACACAAGTGTTTGCCCTCAGCTATAGATCAGGGACAAGCCTGTGAAGAGCAACCAAAGAGCTCGTCCGTCTTTCTCTCAGTAGATGGGAGTAGGCGCGCTTGCGGATGTGTGCGTGTGTGTGGCCAGGCGTTTGCTTAGGCATCAGTGTGTGAAAAGGTAGGTGCTTTTCTCTAGCTGCGTGTGCGTGCACGTGGTGCTGGGTGCACATCCCTGGGTGCTCGTGGAAAGGTTTCTGCATGGTTTTCGCTGAGGAATCGTGTGTGTGCACATGGACAAAGAGAAGGCGCAGCAACCAGGTTCCAGCGCCGAAGAAGGCAAAAGGCGAGGTTTCCGGCGCTATCTCCTTCTCTCCCCAGAGCTAGTCGCGCAAAGCAAGCCGCTAAGCCGGCGACCGGCAAGAGAGCTACAACGAAGCATGCCGAACGGAGAAAATAGCAGCAGCTCATCTGTTCACACCTTGTTTCTGCCATGTGCTTGAACGCCAAGACGTTCGCGCTTCTGTGAGATGAAAGACGTCCTTCTGCATATGTGGTTGCTCACACCGGTGCACTTGTTAGTGTATCCATTCAGTCCTGGGCTGCGGGGCATTCAGAAGTGGCTCTGTGGAGACGTCTGCATAGAGGCAGCTGTCAGAACACGCACACTCGATTGTTCACCAAAACATATGCAGACGCGTCCTTAGCCTGTAGATTTGGATGCACAGAGTTCCCTGTGTTCGCAAGAGACAAGGGAATCGCGTCTGTTCGCACAGAAGCAATAGCGGACCGTTTCCCTCGGAGTGAACGCGAAAGAGCCGTCTATATACTCGCAGACACGCGAACGTGCCTCAATGCGGTCACAGAGGCAGCAGCTTTTGCACAGATGCTCCTGGTGATTCTGGCACTTTCCAGGCACACTCCTGAAAGTCGCGCACACTGCTGTTCACTCGCTAAACGACCTCTTGGGAAACACGTCTCCGGTCGACGGACCGCTCAGATTGCTTCTCGTGTAACTGTGAACTGTGTCAGCGCAGGGAATCCGTCTCTGTTGAGCAGATGTCAATCCTGCCTCGCTTTTGCTTTGTTGCCTCTACCAAGATGATTTCCCGTTTCTCTCTTCACTGGAGCAGGCAGACACAGCCAACGCACATCAAGTGTCAAGAGACACGCTCTGCTGAGCTCAACGCTTGTGCAGATGCACATGTGCGACGAAGTCAACACACGTGCTTGTGGAGAGAAAGAAAGGGACTCCCAGGCGTGTGGAGCGACGGGGAGAAAGAGCGGGCGCTGAGGAACACAGTTTCAAACAGACTGTCTCCACACAAACAGGCACCTGTCTGCAGGTATCCTAGATCTTGATTCTTGAACTTGAGGAAACACGCGTCTGAGCAAAACTCCCAAACGCTTCCAGGAAAGACACAGGCTCTCCCACAAGCACACAAGTGTTTGCCCTCAGCTATAGATCAGGGACAAGCCTGTGAAGAGATGCCCTGCTATTCTTTCGCCTTATGGCATCATGTGTTTCGTTCCTCTTGGAGATCGATTGTTAAACGTCTTTCCTCGGGCGACACTGAAGCATTTGCCAGCGGAGGAGAAGTAGCACGGAGCAGCATTCAGTACTGCCTACGAGTGTCTTTGCTACCCTACTAGCGGAGCTCCAAGAACAGGCACACATCTTCAGGTACCTTCCAAATGTGGATTCCCCTGCAGCCCCGTAGGCGGGCGTGCAGTACGCCAACCGTCAACGGACGTTTTTCCCCTCAAGCCTGTCAGGACGTTGCTCGTCCGTCTTTCCCTCAATAGATGGGAGTAGGCGCGCTTGCGGATGTGTGCGTGTGTGTGGCCACGCGTTTGCTTAGGCATCAGTGTGTGAAAAGGTAGGTGCTTTTCTCTAGCTGCGTGTGCGTGCACGTGGTGCTGGGTGCACATCCCTGGGTGCTCGTGGAAAGGTTTCTGCATGGTTTTCGCTGAGGAATCGTGTGTGTGCACATGGACAAAGAGAAGGCGCAGCAACCAGGTTCCAGCGCCGAAGAAGGCAAAAGGCGAGGTTTCCGGCGCTATCTCCTTCTCTCCCCAGAGCTAGTCGCGCAAAGCAAGCCGCTAAGCCGGCGACCGGCAAGAGAGCTACAACGAAGCATGCCGAACGGAGAAAATAGCAGCAGCTCATCTGTTCACACCTTGTTTCTGCCATGTGCTTGAACGCCAAGACGTTCGCGCTTCTGTGAGATGAAAGACGTCCTTCTGCATATGTGGTTGCTCACACCGGTGCACTTGTTAGTGTATCCATTCAGTCCTGGGCTGCGGGGCATTCAGAAGTGGCTCTGTGGAGACGTCTGCATAGAGGCAGCTGTCAGAACACGCACACTCGATTGTTCACCAAAACATATGCAGACGCGTCCTTAGCCTGTAGATTTGGATGCACAGAGTTCCCTGTGTTCGCAAGAGACAAGGGAATCGCGTCTGTGCGCACAGAAGCAATAGCGGACCGTTTCCCTCGGAGTGAACGCGAAAGAGCCGTCTATATACTCGCAGACACGCGAACGTGCCTCAATGCGGTCACAGAGGCAGCAGCTTTTGCACAGATGCTCCTGGTGATTCTGGCACTTTCCAGGCACACTCCTGAAAGTCGCGCACACTGCTGTTCACTCGCTAAACGACCTCTTGGGAAACACGTCTCCGGTCGACGGACCGCTCAGATTGCTTCTCGTGTAACTGTGAACTGTGTCAGCGCAGGGAATCCGTCTCTGTTGAGCAGATGTCAATCCTGCCTCGCTTTTGCTTTGTTGCCTCTACCAAGATGATTTCCCGTTTCTCTCTTCACTGGAGCAGGCAGACACAGCCAACGCACATCAAGTGTCAAGAGACACGCTCTGCTGAGCTCAACGCTTGTGCAGATGCACATGTGCGACGAAGTCAACACACGTGCTTGTGGAGAGAAAGAAAGGGACTCCCAGGCGTGTGGAGCGACGGGGAGAAAGAGCGGGCGCTGAGGAACACAGTTTCAAACAGACTGTCTCCACACAAACAGGCACCTGTCTGCAGGTATCCTAGATCTTGATTCTTGAACTTGAGGAAACACGCGTCTGAGCAAAACTCCCAAACGCTTCCAGGAAAGACACAGGCTCTCCCACAAGCACACAAGTGTTTGCCCTCAGCTATAGATCAGGGACAAGCCTGTGAAGAGATGCCCTGCTATTCTTTCGCCTTATGGCATCATGTGTTTCGTTCCTCTTGGAGATCGATTGTTAAACGTCTTTCCTAGGGCGACTGTGAAGCATTTGCCAGCGGAGGAGAAGTAGCACGGAGCAGCATTCAGTACTGCCTACGAGTGTCTTTGCTACCCTACTAGCGGAGCTCCAAGAACAGGCACACATCTTCAGGTACCTTCCAAATGTGGATTCCCCTGCAGCCCCGTAGGCGGGCGTGCAGTACGCCAACCGTCAACGGACGTTTTTCCCCTCAAGCCTGTCAGGACGTTGCTCGTCCGTCTTTCCCTCAATAGATGGGAGTAGGCGCGCTTGCGGATGTGTGCGTGTGTGTGGCCACGCGTTTGCTTAGGCATCAGTGTGTGAAAAGGTAGGTGCTTTTCTCTAGCTGCGTGTGCGTGCACGTGGTGCTGGGTGCACATCCCTGGGTGCTCGTGGAAAGGTTTCTGCATGGTTTTCGCTGAGGAATCGTGTGTGTGCACATGGACAAAGAGAAGGCGCAGCAACCAGGTTCCAGCGCCGAAGAAGGCAAAAGGCGAGGTTTCCGGCGCTATCTCCTTCTCTCCCCAGAGCTAGTCGCGCAAAGCAAGCCGCTAAGCCGGCGACCGGCAAGAGAGCTACAACGAAGCATGCCGAACGGAGAAAATAGCAGCAGCTCATCTGTTCACACCTTGTTTCTGCCATGTGCTTGAACGCCAAGACGTTCGCGCTTCTGTGAGATGAAAGACGTCCTTCTGCATATGTGGTTGCTCACACCGGTGCACTTGTTAGTGTATCCATTCAGTCCTGGGCTGCGGGGCATTCAGAAGTGGCTCTGTGGAGACGTCTGCATAGAGGCAGCTGTCAGAACACGCACACTCGATTGTTCACCAAAACATATGCAGACGCGTCCTTAGCCTGTAGATTTGGATGCACAGAGTTCCCTGTGTTCGCAAGAGACAAGGGAATCGCGTCTGTGCGCACAGAAGCAATAGCGGACCGTTTCCCTCGGAGTGAACGCGAAAGAGCCGTCTATATACTCGCAGACACGCGAACGTGCCTCAATGCGGTCACAGAGGCAGCAGCTTTTGCACAGATGCTCCTGGTGATTCTGGCACTTTCCAGGCACACTCCTGAAAGTCGCGCACACTGCTGTTCACTCGCTAAACGACCTCTTGGGAAACACGTCTCCGGTCGACGGACCGCTCAGATTGCTTCTCGTGTAACTGTGAACTGTGTCAGCGCAGGGAATCCGTCTCTGTTGAGCAGATGTCAATCCTGCCTCGCTTTTGCTTTGTTGCCTCTACCAAGATGATTTCCCGTTTCTCTCTTCACTGGAGCAGGCAGACACAGCCAACGCACATCAAGTGTCAAGAGACACGCTCTGCTGAGCTCAACGCTTGTGCAGATGCACATGTGCGACGAAGTCAACACACGTGCTTGTGGAGAGAAAGAAAGGGACTCCCAGGCGTGTGGAGCGACGGGGAGAAAGAGCGGGCGCTGAGGAACACAGTTTCAAACAGACTGTCTCCACACAAACAGGCACCTGTCTGCAGGTATCCTAGATCTTGATTCTTGAACTTGAGGAAACACGCGTCTGAGCAAAACTCCCAAACGCTTCCAGGAAAGACACAGGCTCTCCCACAAGCACACAAGTGTTTGCCCTCAGCTATAGATCAGGGACAAGCCTGTGAAGAGATGCCCTGCTATTCTTTCGCCTTATGGCATCATGTGTTTCGTTCCTCTTGGAGATCGATTGTTAAACGTCTTTCCTCGGGCGACACTGAAGCATTTGCCAGCGGAGGAGAAGTAGCACGGAGCAGCATTCAGTACTGCCTACGAGTGTCTTTGCTACCCTACTAGCGGAGCTCCAAGAACAGGCACACATCTTCAGGTACCTTCCAAATGTGGATTCCCCTGCAGCCCCGTAGGCGGGCGTGCAGTACGCCAACCGTCAACGGACGTTTTTCCCCTCAAGCCTGTCAGGACGTTGCTCGTCCGTCTTTCCCTCAATAGATGGGAGTAGGCGCGCTTGCGGATGTGTGCGTGTGTGTGGCCACGCGTTTGCTTAGGCATCAGTGTGTGAAAAGGTAGGTGCTTTTCTCTAGCTGCGTGTGCGTGCACGTGGTGCTGGGTGCACATCCCTGGGTGCTCGTGGAAAGGTTTCTGCATGGTTTTCGCTGAGGAATCGTGTGTGTGCACATGGACAAAGAGAAGGCGCAGCAACCAGGTTCCAGCGCCGAAGAAGGCAAAAGGCGAGGTTTCCGGCGCTATCTCCTTCTCTCCCCAGAGCTAGTCGCGCAAAGCAAGCCGCTAAGCCGGCGACCGGCAAGAGAGCTACAACGAAGCATGCCGAACGGAGAAAATAGCAGCAGCTCATCTGTTCACACCTTGTTTCTGCCATGTGCTTGAACGCCAAGACGTTCGCGCTTCTGTGAGATGAAAGACGTCCTTCTGCATATGTGGTTGCTCACACCGGTGCACTTGTTAGTGTATCCATTCAGTCCTGGGCTGCGGGGCATTCAGAAGTGGCTCTGTGGAGACGTCTGCATAGAGGCAGCTGTCAGAACACGCACACTCGATTGTTCACCAAAACATATGCAGACGCGTCCTTAGCCTGTAGATTTGGATGCACAGAGTTCCCTGTGTTCGCAAGAGACAAGGGAATCGCGTCTGTGCGCACAGAAGCAATAGCGGACCGTTTCCCTCGGAGTGAACGCGAAAGAGCCGTCTATATACTCGCAGACACGCGAACGTGCCTCAATGCGGTCACAGAGGCAGCAGCTTTTGCACAGATGCTCCTGGTGATTCTGGCACTTTCCAGGCACACTCCTGAAAGTCGCGCACACTGCTGTTCACTCGCTAAACGACCTCTTGGGAAACACGTCTCCGGTCGACGGACCGCTCAGATTGCTTCTCGTGTAACTGTGAACTGTGTCAGCGCAGGGAATCCGTCTCTGTTGAGCAGATGTCAATCCTGCCTCGCTTTTGCTTTGTTGCCTCTACCAAGATGATTTCCCGTTTCTCTCTTCACTGGAGCAGGCAGACACAGCCAACGCACATCTAGTGTCAAGAGACACGCTCTGCTGAGCTCAACGCTTGTGCAGATGCACATGTGCGACGAAGTCAACACACGTGCTTGTGGAGAGAAAGAAAGGGACTCCCAGGCGTGTGGAGCGACGGGGAGAAAGAGCGGGCGCTGAGGAACACAGTTTCAAACAGACTGTCTCCACACAAACAGGCACCTGTCTGCAGGTATCCTAGATCTTGATTCTTGAACTTGAGGAAACACGCGTCTGAGCAAAACTCCCAAACGCTTCCAGGAAAGACACAGGCTCTCCCACAAGCACACAAGTGTTTGCCCTCAGCTATAGATCAGGGACAAGCCTGTGAAGAGCAACCAAAGAGCTCGTCCGTCTTTCCCTCAATAGATGGGAGTAGGCGCGCTTGCGGATGTGTGCGTGTGTGTGGCCACGCGTTTGCTTAGGCATCAGTGTGTGAAAAGGTAGGTGCTTTTCTCTAGCTGCGTGTGCGTGCACGTGGTGCTGGGTGCACATCCCTGGGTGCTCGTGGAAAGGTTTCTGCATGGTTTTCGCTGAGGAATCGTGTGTGTGCACATGGACAAAGAGAAGGCGCAGCAACCAGGTTCCAGCGCCGAAGAAGGCAAAAGGCGAGGTTTCCGGCGCTATCTCCTTCTCTCCCCAGAGCTAGTCGCGCAAAGCAAGCCGCTAAGCCGGCGACCGGCAAGAGAGCTACAACGAAGCATGCCGAACGGAGAAAATAGCAGCAGCTCATCTGTTCACACCTTGTTTCTGCCATGTGCTTGAACGCCAAGACGTTCGCGCTTCTGTGAGATGAAAGACGTCCTTCTGCATATGTGGTTGCTCACACCGGTGCACTTGTTAGTGTATCCATTCAGTCCTGGGCTGCGGGGCATTCAGAAGTGGCTCTGTGGAGACGTCTGCATAGAGGCAGCTGTCAGAACACGCACACTCGATTGTTCACCAAAACATATGCAGACGCGTCCTTAGCCTGTAGATTTGGATGCACAGAGTTCCCTGTGTTCGCAAGAGACAAGGGAATCGCGTCTGTGCGCACAGAAGCAATAGCGGACCGTTTCCCTCGGAGTGAACGCGAAAGAGCCGTCTATATACTCGCAGACACGCGAACGTGCCTCAATGCGGTCACAGAGGCAGCAGCTTTTGCACAGATGCTCCTGGTGATTCTGGCACTTTCCAGGCACACTCCTGAAAGTCGCGCACACTGCTGTTCACTCGCTAAACGACCTCTTGGGAAACACGTCTCCGGTCGACGGACCGCTCAGATTGCTTCTCGTGTAACTGTGAACTGTGTCAGCGCAGGGAATCCGTCTCTGTTGAGCAGATGTCAATCCTGCCTCGCTTTTGCTTTGTTGCCTCTACCAAGATGATTTCCCGTTTCTCTCTTCACTGGAGCAGGCAGACACAGCCAACGCACATCAAGTGTCAAGAGACACGCTCTGCTGAGCTCAACGCTTGTGCAGATGCACATGTGCGACGAAGTCAACACACGTGCTTGTGGAGAGAAAGAAAGGGACTCCCAGGCGTGTGGAGCGACGGGGAGAAAGAGCGGGCGCTGAGGAACACAGTTTCAAACAGACTGTCTCCACACAAACAGGCACCTGTCTGCAGGTATCCTAGATCTTGATTCTTGAACTTGAGGAAACACGCGTCTGAGCAAAACTCCCAAACGCTTCCAGGAAAGACACAGGCTCTCCCACAAGCACACAAGTGTTTGCCCTCAGCTATAGATCAGGGACAAGCCTGTGAAGAGATGCCCTGCTATTCTTTCGCCTTATGGCATCATGTGTTTCGTTCCTCTTGGAGATCGATTGTTAAACGTCTTTCCTAGGGCGACTGTGAAGCATTTGCCAGCGGAGGAGAAGTAGCACGGAGCAGCATTCAGTACTGCCTACGAGTGTCTTTGCTACCCTACTAGCGGAGCTCCAAGAACAGGCACACATCTTCAGGTACCTTCCAAATGTGGATTCCCCTGCAGCCCCGTAGGCGGGCGTGAAGTACGCCAACCGTCAACGGACGTTTTTCCCCTCAAGCCTGTCAGGACGTTGCTCGTCCGTCTTTCCCTCAATAGATGGGAGTAGGCGCGCTTGCGGATGTGTGCGTGTGTGTGGCCACGCGTTTGCTTAGGCATCAGTGTGTGAAAAGGTAGGTGCTTTTCTCTAGCTGCGTGTGCGTGCACGTGGTGCTGGGTGCACATCCCTGGGTGCTCGTGGAAAGGTTTCTGCATGGTTTTCGCTGAGGAATCGTGTGTGTGCACATGGACAAAGAGAAGGCGCAGCAACCAGGTTCCAGCGCCGAAGAAGGCAAAAGGCGAGGTTTCCGGCGCTATCTCCTTCTCTCCCCAGAGCTAGTCGCGCAAAGCAAGCCGCTAAGCCGGCGACCGGCAAGAGAGCTACAACGAAGCATGCCGAACGGAGAAAATAGCAGCAGCTCATCTGTTCACACCTTGTTTCTGCCATGTGCTTGAACGCCAAGACGTTCGCGCTTCTGTGAGATGAAAGACGTCCTTCTGCATATGTGGTTGCTCACACCGGTGCACTTGTTAGTGTATCCATTCAGTCCTGGGCTGCGGGGCATTCAGAAGTGGCTCTGTGGAGACGTCTGCATAGAGGCAGCTGTCAGAACACGCACACTCAATTGTTCACCAAAACATATGCAGACGCGTCCTTAGCCTGTAGATTTGGATGCACAGAGTTCCCTGTGTTCGCAAGAGACAAGGGAATCGCGTCTGTACGCACAGAAGCAATAGCGGACCGTTTCCCTCGGAGTGAACGCGAAAGAGCCGTCTATATACTCGCAGACACGGGAACGTGCCTCAATGCGGTCACAGAGGCAGCAGCTTTTGCACAGATGCTCCTGGTGATTCTGGCACTTTCCAGGCACACTCCTGAAAGTCGCGCACACTGCTGTTCACTCGCTAAACGACCTCTTGGGAAACACGTCTCCGGTCGACGGACCGCTCAGATTGCTTCTCGTGTAACTGTGAACTGTGTCAGCGCAGGGAATCCGTCTCTGTTGAGCAGATGTCGATCCTGCCTCGCTTTTGCTTTGTTGCCTCTACCAAGATGATTTCCCGTTTCTCTCTTCACTGGAGCACGCAGACACAGCCAACGCACATCAAGTGTCAAGAGACACGCTCTGCTGAGCTCAACGCTTGTGCAGATGCACATGTGCGACGAAGTCAACACACGTGCTTGTGGAGAGAAAGAAAGGGACTCCCAGGCGTGTGGAGCGACGGGGAGAAAGAGCGGGCGCTGAGGAACACAGTTTCAAACAGACTGTCTCCACACAAACAGGCACCTGTCTGCAGGTATCCTAGATCTTGATTCTTGAACTTGAGGAAACACGCGTCTGAGCAAAACTCCCAAACGCTTCCAGGAAAGACACAGGCTCTCCCACAAGCACACAAGTGTTTGCCCTCAGCTATAGATCAGGGACAAGCCTGTGAAGAGATGCCCTGCTATTCTTTCGCCTTATGGCATCATGTGTTTCGTTCCTCTTGGAGATCGATTGTTAAACGTCTTTCCTAGGGCGACTGTGAAGCATTTGCCAGCGGAGGAGAAGTAGCACGGAGCAGCATTCAGTACTGCCTACGAGTGTCTTTGCTACCCTACTAGCGGAGCTCCAAGAACAGGCACACATCTTCAGGTACCTTCCAAATGTGGATTCCCCTGCAGCCCCGTAGGCGGGCGTGCAGTACGCCAACCGTCAACGGACGTTTTTCCCCTCAAGCCTGTCAGGACGTTGCTCGTCCGTCTTTCCCTCAATAGATGGGAGTAGGCGCGCTTGCGGATGTGTGCGTGTGTGTGGCCACGCGTTTGCTTAGGCATCAGTGTGTGAAAAGGTAGGTGCTTTTCTCTAGCTGCGTGTGCGTGCACGTGGTGCTGGGTGCACATCCCTGGGTGCTCGTGGAAAGGTTTCTGCATGGTTTTCGCTGAGGAATCGTGTGTGTGCACATGGACAAAGAGAAGGCGCAGCAACCAGGTTCCAGCGCCGAAGAAGGCAAAAGGCGAGGTTTCCGGCGCTATCTCCTTCTCTCCCCAGAGCTAGTCGCGCAAAGCAAGCCGCTAAGCCGGCGACCGGCAAGAGAGCTACAACGAAGCATGCCGAACGGAGAAAATAGCAGCAGCTCATCTGTTCACACCTTGTTTCTGCCATGTGCTTGAACGCCAAGACGTTCGCGCTTCTGTGAGATGAAAGACGTCCTTCTGCATATGTGGTTGCTCACACCGGTGCACTTGTTAGTGTATCCATTCAGTCCTGGGCTGCGGGGCATTCAGAAGTGGCTCTGTGGAGACGTCTGCATAGAGGCAGCTGTCAGAACACGCACACTCGATTGTTCACCAAAACATATGCAGACGCGTCCTTAGCCTGTAGATTTGGATGCACAGAGTTCCCTGTGTTCGCAAGAGACAAGGGAATCGCGTCTGTGCGCACAGAAGCAATAGCGGACCGTTTCCCTCGGAGTGAACGCGAAAGAGCCGTCTATATACTCGCAGACACGCGAACGTGCCTCAATGCGGTCACAGAGGCAGCAGCTTTTGCACAGATGCTCCTGGTGATTCTGGCACTTTCCAGGCACACTCCTGAAAGTCGCGCACACTGCTGTTCACTCGCTAAACGACCTCTTGGGAAACACGTCTCCGGTCGACGGACCGCTCAGATTGCTTCTCGTGTAACTGTGAACTGTGTCAGCGCAGGGAATCCGTCTCTGTTGAGCAGATGTCAATCCTGCCTCGCTTTTGCTTTGTTGCCTCTACCAAGATGATTTCCCGTTTCTCTCTTCACTGGAGCAGGCAGACACAGCCAACGCACATCTAGTGTCAAGAGACACGCTCTGCTGAGCTCAACGCTTGTGCAGATGCACATGTGCGACGAAGTCAACACACGTGCTTGTGGAGAGAAAGAAAGGGACTCCCAGGCGTGTGGAGCGACGGGGAGAAAGAGCGGGCGCTGAGGAACACAGTTTCAAACAGACTGTCTCCACACAAACAGGCACCTGTCTGCAGGTATCCTAGATCTTGATTCTTGAACTTGAGGAAACACGCGTCTGAGCAAAACTCCCAAACGCTTCCAGGAAAGACACAGGCTCTCCCACAAGCACACAAGTGTTTGCCCTCAGCTATAGATCAGGGACAAGCCTGTGAAGAGCAACCAAAGAGCTCGTCCGTCTTTCCCTCAATAGATGGGAGTAGGCGCGCTTGCGGATGTGTGCGTGTGTGTGGCCACGCGTTTGCTTAGGCATCAGTGTGTGAAAAGGTAGGTGCTTTTCTCTAGCTGCGTGTGCGTGCACGTGGTGCTGGGTGCACATCCCTGGGTGCTCGTGGAAAGGTTTCTGCATGGTTTTCGCTGAGGAATCGTGTGTGTGCACATGGACAAAGAGAAGGCGCAGCAACCAGGTTCCAGCGCCGAAGAAGGCAAAAGGCGAGGTTTCCGGCGCTATCTCCTTCTCTCCCCAGAGCTAGTCGCGCAAAGCAAGCCGCTAAGCCGGCGACCGGCAAGAGAGCTACAACGAAGCATGCCGAACGGAGAAAATAGCAGCAGCTCATCTGTTCACACCTTGTTTCTGCCATGTGCTTGAACGCCAAGACGTTCGCGCTTCTGTGAGATGAAAGACGTCCTTCTGCATATGTGGTTGCTCACACCGGTGCACTTGTTAGTGTATCCATTCAGTCCTGGGCTGCGGGGCATTCAGAAGTGGCTCTGTGGAGACGTCTGCATAGAGGCAGCTGTCAGAACACGCACACTCGATTGTTCACCAAAACATATGCAGACGCGTCCTTAGCCTGTAGATTTGGATGCACAGAGTTCCCTGTGTTCGCAAGAGACAAGGGAATCGCGTCTGTGCGCACAGAAGCAATAGCGGACCGTTTCCCTCGGAGTGAACGCGAAAGAGCCGTCTATATACTCGCAGACACGCGAACGTGCCTCAATGCGGTCACAGAGGCAGCAGCTTTTGCACAGATGCTCCTGGTGATTCTGGCACTTTCCAGGCACACTCCTGAAAGTCGCGCACACTGCTGTTCACTCGCTAAACGACCTCTTGGGAAACACGTCTCCGGTCGACGGACCGCTCAGATTGCTTCTCGTGTAACTGTGAACTGTGTCAGCGCAGGGAATCCGTCTCTGTTGAGCAGATGTCAATCCTGCCTCGCTTTTGCTTTGTTGCCTCTACCAAGATGATTTCCCGTTTCTCTCTTCACTGGAGCAGGCAGACACAGCCAACGCACATCAAGTGTCAAGAGACACGCTCTGCTGAGCTCAACGCTTGTGCAGATGCACATGTGCGACGAAGTCAACACACGTGCTTGTGGAGAGAAAGAAAGGGACTCCCAGGCGTGTGGAGCGACGGGGAGAAAGAGCGGGCGCTGAGGAACACAGTTTCAAACAGACTGTCTCCACACAAACAGGCACCTGTCTGCAGGTATCCTAGATCTTGATTCTTGAACTTGAGGAAACACGCGTCTGAGCAAAACTCCCAAACGCTTCCAGGAAAGACACAGGCTCTCCCACAAGCACACAAGTGTTTGCCCTCAGCTATAGATCAGGGACAAGCCTGTGAAGAGATGCCCTGCTATTCTTTCGCCTTATGGCATCATGTGTTTCGTTCCTCTTGGAGATCGATTGTTAAACGTCTTTCCTAGGGCGACTGTGAAGCATTTGCCAGCGGAGGAGAAGTAGCACGGAGCAGCATTCAGTACTGCCTACGAGTGTCTTTGCTACCCTACTAGCGGAGCTCCAAGAACAGGCACACATCTTCAGGTACCTTCCAAATGTGGATTCCCCTGCAGCCCCGTAGGCGGGCGTGAAGTACGCCAACCGTCAACGGACGTTTTTCCCCTCAAGCCTGTCAGGACGTTGCTCGTCCGTCTTTCCCTCAATAGATGGGAGTAGGCGCGCTTGCGGATGTGTGCGTGTGTGTGGCCACGCGTTTGCTTAGGCATCAGTGTGTGAAAAGGTAGGTGCTTTTCTCTAGCTGCGTGTGCGTGCACGTGGTGCTGGGTGCACATCCCTGGGTGCTCGTGGAAAGGTTTCTGCATGGTTTTCGCTGAGGAATCGTGTGTGTGCACATGGACAAAGAGAAGGCGCAGCAACCAGGTTCCAGCGCCGAAGAAGGCAAAAGGCGAGGTTTCCGGCGCTATCTCCTTCTCTCCCCAGAGCTAGTCGCGCAAAGCAAGCCGCTAAGCCGGCGACCGGCAAGAGAGCTACAACGAAGCATGCCGAACGGAGAAAATAGCAGCAGCTCATCTGTTCACACCTTGTTTCTGCCATGTGCTTGAACGCCAAGACGTTCGCGCTTCTGTGAGATGAAAGACGTCCTTCTGCATATGTGGTTGCTCACACCGGTGCACTTGTTAGTGTATCCATTCAGTCCTGGGCTGCGGGGCATTCAGAAGTGGCTCTGTGGAGACGTCTGCATAGAGGCAGCTGTCAGAACACGCACACTCAATTGTTCACCAAAACATATGCAGACGCGTCCTTAGCCTGTAGATTTGGATGCACAGAGTTCCCTGTGTTCGCAAGAGACAAGGGAATCGCGTCTGTACGCACAGAAGCAATAGCGGACCGTTTCCCTCGGAGTGAACGCGAAAGAGCCGTCTATATACTCGCAGACACGGGAACGTGCCTCAATGCGGTCACAGAGGCAGCAGCTTTTGCACAGATGCTCCTGGTGATTCTGGCACTTTCCAGGCACACTCCTGAAAGTCGCGCACACTGCTGTTCACTCGCTAAACGACCTCTTGGGAAACACGTCTCCGGTCGACGGACCGCTCAGATTGCTTCTCGTGTAACTGTGAACTGTGTCAGCGCAGGGAATCCGTCTCTGTTGAGCAGATGTCGATCCTGCCTCGCTTTTGCTTTGTTGCCTCTACCAAGATGATTTCCCGTTTCTCTCTTCACTGGAGCACGCAGACACAGCCAACGCACATCAAGTGTCAAGAGACACGCTCTGCTGAGCTCAACGCTTGTGCAGATGCACATGTGCGACGAAGTCAACACACGTGCTTGTGGAGAGAAAGAAAGGGACTCCCAGGCGTGTGGAGCGACGGGGAGAAAGAGCGGGCGCTGAGGAACACAGTTTCAAACAGACTGTCTCCACACAAACAGGCACCTGTCTGCAGGTATCCTAGATCTTGATTCTTGAACTTGAGGAAACACGCGTCTGAGCAAAACTCCCAAACGCTTCCAGGAAAGACACAGGCTCTCCCACAAGCACACAAGTGTTTGCCCTCAGCTATAGATCAGGGACAAGCCTGTGAAGAGATGCCCTGCTATTCTTTCGCCTTATGGCATCATGTGTTTCGTTCCTCTTGGAGATCGATTGTTAAACGTCTTTCCTAGGGCGACTGTGAAGCATTTGCCAGCGGAGGAGAAGTAGCACGGAGCAGCATTCAGTACTGCCTACGAGTGTCTTTGCTACCCTACTAGCGGAGCTCCAAGAACAGGCACACATCTTCAGGTACCTTCCAAATGTGGATTCCCCTGCAGCCCCGTAGGCGGGCGTGCAGTACGCCAACCGTCAACGGACGTTTTTCCCCTCAAGCCTGTCAGGACGTTGCTCGTCCGTCTTTCCCTCAATAGATGGGAGTAGGCGCGCTTGCGGATGTGTGCGTGTGTGTGGCCACGCGTTTGCTTAGGCATCAGTGTGTGAAAAGGTAGGTGCTTTTCTCTAGCTGCGTGTGCGTGCACGTGGTGCTGGGTGCACATCCCTGGGTGCTCGTGGAAAGGTTTCTGCATGGTTTTCGCTGAGGAATCGTGTGTGTGCACATGGACAAAGAGAAGGCGCAGCAACCAGGTTCCAGCGCCGAAGAAGGCAAAAGGCGAGGTTTCCGGCGCTATCTCCTTCTCTCCCCAGAGCTAGTCGCGCAAAGCAAGCCGCTAAGCCGGCGACCGGCAAGAGAGCTACAACGAAGCATGCCGAACGGAGAAAATAGCAGCAGCTCATCTGTTCACACCTTGTTTCTGCCATGTGCTTGAACGCCAAGACGTTCGCGCTTCTGTGAGATGAAAGACGTCCTTCTGCATATGTGGTTGCTCACACCGGTGCACTTGTTAGTGTATCCATTCAGTCCTGGGCTGCGGGGCATTCAGAAGTGGCTCTGTGGAGACGTCTGCATAGAGGCAGCTGTCAGAACACGCACACTCGATTGTTCACCAAAACATATGCAGACGCGTCCTTAGCCTGTAGATTTGGATGCACAGAGTTCCCTGTGTTCGCAAGAGACAAGGGAATCGCGTCTGTGCGCACAGAAGCAATAGCGGACCGTTTCCCTCGGAGTGAACGCGAAAGAGCCGTCTATATACTCGCAGACACGCGAACGTGCCTCAATGCGGTCACAGAGGCAGCAGCTTTTGCACAGATGCTCCTGGTGATTCTGGCACTTTCCAGGCACACTCCTGAAAGTCGCGCACACTGCTGTTCACTCGCTAAACGACCTCTTGGGAAACACGTCTCCGGTCGACGGACCGCTCAGATTGCTTCTCGTGTAACTGTGAACTGTGTCAGCGCAGGGAATCCGTCTCTGTTGAGCAGATGTCAATCCTGCCTCGCTTTTGCTTTGTTGCCTCTACCAAGATGATTTCCCGTTTCTCTCTTCACTGGAGCAGGCAGACACAGCCAACGCACATCTAGTGTCAAGAGACACGCTCTGCTGAGCTCAACGCTTGTGCAGATGCACATGTGCGACGAAGTCAACACACGTGCTTGTGGAGAGAAAGAAAGGGACTCCCAGGCGTGTGGAGCGACGGGGAGAAAGAGCGGGCGCTGAGGAACACAGTTTCAAACAGACTGTCTCCACACAAACAGGCACCTGTCTGCAGGTATCCTAGATCTTGATTCTTGAACTTGAGGAAACACGCGTCTGAGCAAAACTCCCAAACGCTTCCAGGAAAGACACAGGCTCTCCCACAAGCACACAAGTGTTTGCCCTCAGCTATAGATCAGGGACAAGCCTGTGAAGAGCAACCAAAGAGCTCGTCCGTCTTTCCCTCAATAGATGGGAGTAGGCGCGCTTGCGGATGTGTGCGTGTGTGTGGCCACGCGTTTGCTTAGGCATCAGTGTGTGAAAAGGTAGGTGCTTTTCTCTAGCTGCGTGTGCGTGCACGTGGTGCTGGGTGCACATCCCTGGGTGCTCGTGGAAAGGTTTCTGCATGGTTTTCGCTGAGGAATCGTGTGTGTGCACATGGACAAAGAGAAGGCGCAGCAACCAGGTTCCAGCGCCGAAGAAGGCAAAAGGCGAGGTTTCCGGCGCTATCTCCTTCTCTCCCCAGAGCTAGTCGCGCAAAGCAAGCCGCTAAGCCGGCGACCGGCAAGAGAGCTACAACGAAGCATGCCGAACGGAGAAAATAGCAGCAGCTCATCTGTTCACACCTTGTTTCTGCCATGTGCTTGAACGCCAAGACGTTCGCGCTTCTGTGAGATGAAAGACGTCCTTCTGCATATGTGGTTGCTCACACCGGTGCACTTGTTAGTGTATCCATTCAGTCCTGGGCTGCGGGGCATTCAGAAGTGGCTCTGTGGAGACGTCTGCATAGAGGCAGCTGTCAGAACACGCACACTCGATTGTTCACCAAAACATATGCAGACGCGTCCTTAGCCTGTAGATTTGGATGCACAGAGTTCCCTGTGTTCGCAAGAGACAAGGGAATCGCGTCTGTGCGCACAGAAGCAATAGCGGACCGTTTCCCTCGGAGTGAACGCGAAAGAGCCGTCTATATACTCGCAGACACGCGAACGTGCCTCAATGCGGTCACAGAGGCAGCAGCTTTTGCACAGATGCTCCTGGTGATTCTGGCACTTTCCAGGCACACTCCTGAAAGTCGCGCACACTGCTGTTCACTCGCTAAACGACCTCTTGGGAAACACGTCTCCGGTCGACGGACCGCTCAGATTGCTTCTCGTGTAACTGTGAACTGTGTCAGCGCAGGGAATCCGTCTCTGTTGAGCAGATGTCAATCCTGCCTCGCTTTTGCTTTGTTGCCTCTACCAAGATGATTTCCCGTTTCTCTCTTCACTGGAGCAGGCAGACACAGCCAACGCACATCTAGTGTCAAGAGACACGCTCTGCTGAGCTCAACGCTTGTGCAGATGCACATGTGCGACGAAGTCAACACACGTGCTTGTGGAGAGAAAGAAAGGGACTCCCAGGCGTGTGGAGCGACGGGGAGAAAGAGCGGGCGCTGAGGAACACAGTTTCAAACAGACTGTCTCCACACAAACAGGCACCTGTCTGCAGGTATCCTAGATCTTGATTCTTGAACTTGAGGAAACACGCGTCTGAGCAAAACTCCCAAACGCTTCCAGGAAAGACACAGGCTCTCCCACAAGCACACAAGTGTTTGCCCTCAGCTATAGATCAGGGACAAGCCTGTGAAGAGCAACCAAAGAGCTCGTCCGTCTTTCCCTCAATAGATGGGAGTAGGCGCGCTTGCGGATGTGTGCGTGTGTGTGGCCACGCGTTTGCTTAGGCATCAGTGTGTGAAAAGGTAGGTGCTTTTCTCTAGCTGCGTGTGCGTGCACGTGGTGCTGGGTGCACATCCCTGGGTGCTCGTGGAAAGGTTTCTGCATGGTTTTCGCTGAGGAATCGTGTGTGTGCACATGGACAAAGAGAAGGCGCAGCAACCAGGTTCCAGCGCCGAAGAAGGCAAAAGGCGAGGTTTCCGGCGCTATCTCCTTCTCTCCCCAGAGCTAGTCGCGCAAAGCAAGCCGCTAAGCCGGCGACCGGCAAGAGAGCTACAACGAAGCATGCCGAACGGAGAAAATAGCAGCAGCTCATCTGTTCACACCTTGTTTCTGCCATGTGCTTGAACGCCAAGACGTTCGCGCTTCTGTGAGATGAAAGACGTCCTTCTGCATATGTGGTTGCTCACACCGGTGCACTTGTTAGTGTATCCATTCAGTCCTGGGCTGCGGGGCATTCAGAAGTGGCTCTGTGGAGACGTCTGCATAGAGGCAGCTGTCAGAACACGCACACTCGATTGTTCACCAAAACATATGCAGACGCGTCCTTAGCCTGTAGATTTGGATGCACAGAGTTCCCTGTGTTCGCAAGAGACAAGGGAATCGCGTCTGTGCGCACAGAAGCAATAGCGGACCGTTTCCCTCGGAGTGAACGCGAAAGAGCCGTCTATATACTCGCAGACACGCGAACGTGCCTCAATGCGGTCACAGAGGCAGCAGCTTTTGCACAGATGCTCCTGGTGATTCTGGCACTTTCCAGGCACACTCCTGAAAGTCGCGCACACTGCTGTTCACTCGCTAAACGACCTCTTGGGAAACACGTCTCCGGTCGACGGACCGCTCAGATTGCTTCTCGTGTAACTGTGAACTGTGTCAGCGCAGGGAATCCGTCTCTGTTGAGCAGATGTCAATCCTGCCTCGCTTTTGCTTTGTTGCCTCTACCAAGATGATTTCCCGTTTCTCTCTTCACTGGAGCAGGCAGACACAGCCAACGCACATCAAGTGTCAAGAGACACGCTCTGCTGAGCTCAACGCTTGTGCAGATGCACATGTGCGACGAAGTCAACACACGTGCTTGTGGAGAGAAAGAAAGGGACTCCCAGGCGTGTGGAGCGACGGGGAGAAAGAGCGGGCGCTGAGGAACACAGTTTCAAACAGACTGTCTCCACACAAACAGGCACCTGTCTGCAGGTATCCTAGATCTTGATTCTTGAACTTGAGGAAACACGCGTCTGAGCAAAACTCCCAAACGCTTCCAGGAAAGACACAGGCTCTCCCACAAGCACACAAGTGTTTGCCCTCAGCTATAGATCAGGGACAAGCCTGTGAAGAGATGCCCTGCTATTCTTTCGCCTTATGGCATCATGTGTTTCGTTCCTCTTGGAGATCGATTGTTAAACGTCTTTCCTCGGGCGACACTGAAGCATTTGCCAGCGGAGGAGAAGTAGCACGGAGCAGCATTCAGTACTGCCTACGAGTGTCTTTGCTACCCTACTAGCGGAGCTCCAAGAACAGGCACACATCTTCAGGTACCTTCCAAATGTGGATTCCCCTGCAGCCCCGTAGGCGGGCGTGCAGTACGCCAACCGTCAACGGACGTTTTTCCCCTCAAGCCTGTCAGGACGTTGCTCGTCCGTCTTTCCCTCAATAGATGGGAGTAGGCGCGCTTGCGGATGTGTGCGTGTGTGTGGCCACGCGTTTGCTTAGGCATCAGTGTGTGAAAAGGTAGGTGCTTTTCTCTAGCTGCGTGTGCGTGCACGTGGTGCTGGGTGCACATCCCTGGGTGCTCGTGGAAAGGTTTCTGCATGGTTTTCGCTGAGGAATCGTGTGTGTGCACATGGACAAAGAGAAGGCGCAGCAACCAGGTTCCAGCGCCGAAGAAGGCAAAAGGCGAGGTTTCCGGCGCTATCTCCTTCTCTCCCCAGAGCTAGTCGCGCAAAGCAAGCCGCTAAGCCGGCGACCGGCAAGAGAGCTACAACGAAGCATGCCGAACGGAGAAAATAGCAGCAGCTCATCTGTTCACACCTTGTTTCTGCCATGTGCTTGAACGCCAAGACGTTCGCGCTTCTGTGAGATGAAAGACGTCCTTCTGCATATGTGGTTGCTCACACCGGTGCACTTGTTAGTGTATCCATTCAGTCCTGGGCTGCGGGGCATTCAGAAGTGGCTCTGTGGAGACGTCTGCATAGAGGCAGCTGTCAGAACACGCACACTCGATTGTTCACCAAAACATATGCAGACGCGTCCTTAGCCTGTAGATTTGGATGCACAGAGTTCCCTGTGTTCGCAAGAGACAAGGGAATCGCGTCTGTGCGCACAGAAGCAATAGCGGACCGTTTCCCTCGGAGTGAACGCGAAAGAGCCGTCTATATACTCGCAGACACGCGAACGTGCCTCAATGCGGTCACAGAGGCAGCAGCTTTTGCACAGATGCTCCTGGTGATTCTGGCACTTTCCAGGCACACTCCTGAAAGTCGCGCACACTGCTGTTCACTCGCTAAACGACCTCTTGGGAAACACGTCTCCGGTCGACGGACCGCTCAGATTGCTTCTCGTGTAACTGTGAACTGTGTCAGCGCAGGGAATCCGTCTCTGTTGAGCAGATGTCAATCCTGCCTCGCTTTTGCTTTGTTGCCTCTACCAAGATGATTTCCCGTTTCTCTCTTCACTGGAGCAGGCAGACACAGCCAACGCACATCAAGTGTCAAGAGACACGCTCTGCTGAGCTCAACGCTTGTGCAGATGCACATGTGCGACGAAGTCAACACACGTGCTTGTGGAGAGAAAGAAAGGGACTCCCAGGCGTGTGGAGCGACGGGGAGAAAGAGCGGGCGCTGAGGAACACAGTTTCAAACAGACTGTCTCCACACAAACAGGCACCTGTCTGCAGGTATCCTAGATCTTGATTCTTGAACTTGAGGAAACACGCGTCTGAGCAAAACTCCCAAACGCTTCCAGGAAAGACACAGGCTCTCCCACAAGCACACAAGTGTTTGCCCTCAGCTATAGATCAGGGACAAGCCTGTGAAGAGATGCCCTGCTATTCTTTCGCCTTATGGCATCATGTGTTTCGTTCCTCTTGGAGATCGATTGTTAAACGTCTTTCCTAGGGCGACTGTGAAGCATTTGCCAGCGGAGGAGAAGTAGCACGGAGCAGCATTCAGTACTGCCTACGAGTGTCTTTGCTACCCTACTAGCGGAGCTCCAAGAACAGGCACACATCTTCAGGTACCTTCCAAATGTGGATTCCCCTGCAGCCCCGTAGGCGGGCGTGCAGTACGCCAACCGTCAACGGACGTTTTTCCCCTCAAGCCTGTCAGGACGTTGCTCGTCCGTCTTTCCCTCAATAGATGGGAGTAGGCGCGCTTGCGGATGTGTGCGTGTGTGTGGCCACGCGTTTGCTTAGGCATCAGTGTGTGAAAAGGTAGGTGCTTTTCTCTAGCTGCGTGTGCGTGCACGTGGTGCTGGGTGCACATCCCTGGGTGCTCGTGGAAAGGTTTCTGCATGGTTTTCGCTGAGGAATCGTGTGTGTGCACATGGACAAAGAGAAGGCGCAGCAACCAGGTTCCAGCGCCGAAGAAGGCAAAAGGCGAGGTTTCCGGCGCTATCTCCTTCTCTCCCCAGAGCTAGTCGCGCAAAGCAAGCCGCTAAGCCGGCGACCGGCAAGAGAGCTACAACGAAGCATGCCGAACGGAGAAAATAGCAGCAGCTCATCTGTTCACACCTTGTTTCTGCCATGTGCTTGAACGCCAAGACGTTCGCGCTTCTGTGAGATGAAAGACGTCCTTCTGCATATGTGGTTGCTCACACCGGTGCACTTGTTAGTGTATCCATTCAGTCCTGGGCTGCGGGGCATTCAGAAGTGGCTCTGTGGAGACGTCTGCATAGAGGCAGCTGTCAGAACACGCACACTCGATTGTTCACCAAAACATATGCAGACGCGTCCTTAGCCTGTAGATTTGGATGCACAGAGTTCCCTGTGTTCGCAAGAGACAAGGGAATCGCGTCTGTGCGCACAGAAGCAATAGCGGACCGTTTCCCTCGGAGTGAACGCGAAAGAGCCGTCTATATACTCGCAGACACGGGAACGTGCCTCAATGCGGTCACAGAGGCAGCAGCTTTTGCACAGATGCTCCTGGTGATTCTGGCACTTTCCAGGCACACTCCTGAAAGTCGCGCACACTGCTGTTCACTCGCTAAACGACCTCTTGGGAAACACGTCTCCGGTCGACGGACCGCTCAGATTGCTTCTCGTGTAACTGTGAACTGTGTCAGCGCAGGGAATCCGTCTCTGTTGAGCAGATGTCAATCCTGCCTCGCTTTTGCTTTGTTGCCTCTACCAAGATGATTTCCCGTTTCTCTCTTCACTGGAGCAGGCAGACACAGCCAACGCACATCAAGTGTCAAGAGACACGCTCTGCTGAGCTCAACGCTTGTGCAGATGCACATGTGCGACGAAGTCAACACACGTGCTTGTGGAGAGAAAGAAAGGGACTCCCAGGCGTGTGGAGCGACGGGGAGAAAGAGCGGGCGCTGAGGAACACAGTTTCAAACAGACTGTCTCCACACAAACAGGCACCTGTCTGCAGGTATCCTAGATCTTGATTCTTGAACTTGAGGAAACACGCGTCTGAGCAAAACTCCCAAACGCTTCCAGGAAAGACACAGGCTCTCCCACAAGCACACAAGTGTTTGCCCTCAGCTATAGATCAGGAACAAGCCTGTGAAGAGATGCCCTGCTATTCTTTCGCCTTATGGCATCATGTGTTTCGTTCCTCTTGGAGATCGATTGTTAAACGTCTTTCCTAGGGCGACTGTGAAGCATTTGCCAGCGGAGGAGAAGTAGCACGGAGCAGCATTCAGTACTGCCTACGAGTGTCTTTGCTACCCTACTAGCGGAGCTCCAAGAACAGGCACACATCTTCAGGTACCTTCCAAATGTGGATTCCCCTGCAGCCCCGTAGGCGGGCGTGCAGTACGCCAACCGTCAACGGACGTTTTTCCCCTCAAGCCTGTCAGGACGTTGCTCGTCCGTCTTTCCCTCAATAGATGGGAGTAGGCGCGCTTGCGGATGTGTGCGTGTGTGTGGCCACGCGTTTGCTTAGGCATCAGTGTGTGAAAAGGTAGGTGCTTTTCTCTAGCTGCGTGTGCGTGCACGTGGTGCTGGGTGCACATCCCTGGGTGCTCGTGGAAAGGTTTCTGCATGGTTTTCGCTGAGGAATCGTGTGTGTGCACATGGACAAAGAGAAGGCGCAGCAACCAGGTTCCAGCGCCGAAGAAGGCAAAAGGCGAGGTTTCCGGCGCTATCTCCTTCTCTCCCCAGAGCTAGTCGCGCAAAGCAAGCCGCTAAGCCGGCGACCGGCAAGAGAGCTACAACGAAGCATGCCGAACGGAGAAAATAGCAGCAGCTCATCTGTTCACACCTTGTTTCTGCCATGTGCTTGAACGCCAAGACGTTCGCGCTTCTGTGAGATGAAAGACGTCCTTCTGCATATGTGGTTGCTCACACCGGTGCACTTGTTAGTGTATCCATTCAGTCCTGGGCTGCGGGGCATTCAGAAGTGGCTCTGTGGAGACGTCTGCATAGAGGCAGCTGTCAGAACACGCACACTCGATTGTTCACCAAAACATATGCAGACGCGTCCTTAGCCTGTAGATTTGGATGCACAGAGTTCCCTGTGTTCGCAAGAGACAAGGGAATCGCGTCTGTGCGCACAGAAGCAATAGCGGACCGTTTCCCTCGGAGTGAACGCGAAAGAGCCGTCTATATACTCGCAGACACGCGAACGTGCCTCAATGCGGTCACAGAGGCAGCAGCTTTTGCACAGATGCACAGATGATTCTGGCACTTTCCAGGCACACTCCTGAAAGTCGCGCACACTGCTGTTCACTCGCTAAGCGACCTCTTGGGAAACACGTCTCCGGTCGACGGACCGCTCAGATTGCTTCTCGTGTAACTGTGAACTGTGTCAGCGCAGGGAATCCGTCTCTGTTGAGCAGATGTCAATCCTGCCTCGCTTTTGCTTTGTTGCCTCTACCAAGATGATTTCCCGTTTCTCTCTTCACTGGAGCACGCAGACACAGCCAACGCACATCTAGTGTCAAGAGACACGCTCTGCTGAGCTCAACGCTTGTGCAGATGCACATGTGCGACGAAGTCAACACACGTGCTTGTGGAGAGAAAGAAAGGGACTCCCAGGCGTGTGGAGCGACGGGGAGAAAGAGCGGGCGCTGAGGAACACAGTTTCAAACAGACTGTCTCCACACAAACAGGCACCTGTCTGCAGGTATCCTAGATCTTGATTCTTGAACTTGAGGAAACACGCGTCTGAGCAAAACTCCCAAACGCTTCCAGGAAAGACACAGGCTCTCCCACAAGCACACAAGTGTTTGCCCTCAGCTATAGATCAGGGACAAGCCTGTGAAGAGCAACCAAAGAGCTCGTCCGTCTTTCCCTCAATAGATGGAGTAGGCGCGCTTGCGGATGTGTGCGTGTGTGTGGCCACGCGTTTGCTTAGGCATCAGTGTGTGAAAAGGTAGGTGCTTTTCTCTAGCTGCGTGTGCGTGCACGTGGTGCTGGGTGCACATCCCTGGGTGCTCGTGGAAAGGTTTCTGCATGGTTTTCGCTGAGGAATCGTGTGTGTGCACATGGACAAAGAGAAGGCGCAGCAACCAGGTTCCAGCGCCGAAGAAGGCAAAAGGCGAGGTTTCCGGCGCTATCTCCTTCTCTCCCCAGACCTAGTCGCGCAAAGCAAGCCGCTAAGCCGGCGACCGGCAAGAGAGCTACAACGAAGCATGCCGAACGGAGAAAATAGCAGCAGCTCATCTGTTCACACCTTGTTTCTGCCATGTGCTTGAACGCCAAGACGTTCGCGCTTCTGTGAGATGAAAGACGTCCTTCTGCATATGTGGTTGCTCACACCGGTGCACTTGTTAGTGTATCCATTCAGTCCTGGGCTGCGGGGCATTCAGAAGTGGCTCTGTGGAGACGTCTGCATAGAGGCAGCTGTCAGAACACGCACACTCGATTGTTCACCAAAACATATGCAGACGCGTCCTTAGCCTGTAGATTTGGATGCACAGAGTTCCCTGTGTTCGCAAGAGACAAGGGAATCGCGTCTGTGCGCACAGAAGCAATAGCGGACCGTTTCCCTCGGAGTGAACGCGAAAGAGCCGTCTATATACTCGCAGACACGGGAACGTGCCTCAATGCGGTCACAGAGGCAGCAGCTTTTGCACAGATGCTCCTGGTGATTCTGGCACTTTCCAGGCACACTCCTGAAAGTCGCGCACACTGCTGTTCACTCGCTAAACGACCTCTTGGGAAACACGTCTCCGGTCGACGGACCGCTCAGATTGCTTCTCGTGTAACTGTGAACTGTGTCAGCGCAGGGAATCCGTCTCTGTTGAGCAGATGTCAATCCTGCCTCGCTTTTGCTTTGTTGCCTCTACCAAGATGATTTCCCGTTTCTCTCTTCACTGGAGCAGGCAGACACAGCCAACGCACATCAAGTGTCAAGAGACACGCTCTGCTGAGCTCAACGCTTGTGCAGATGCACATGTGCGACGAAGTCAACACACGTGCTTGTGGAGAGAAAGAAAGGGACTCCCAGGCGTGTGGAGCGACGGGGAGAAAGAGCGGGCGCTGAGGAACACAGTTTCAAACAGACTGTCTCCACACAAACAGGCACCTGTCTGCAGGTATCCTAGATCTTGATTCTTGAACTTGAGGAAACACGCGTCTGAGCAAAACTCCCAAACGCTTCCAGGAAAGACACAGGCTCTCCCACAAGCACACAAGTGTTTGCCCTCAGCTATAGATCAGGGACAAGCCTGTGAAGAGATGCCCTGCTATTCTTTCGCCTTATGGCATCATGTGTTTCGTTCCTCTTGGAGATCGATTGTTAAACGTCTTTCCTAGGGCGACTGTGAAGCATTTGCCAGCGGAGGAGAAGTAGCACGGAGCAGCATTCAGTACTGCCTACGAGTGTCTTTGCTACCCTACTAGCGGAGCTCCAAGAACAGGCACACATCTTCAGGTACCTTCCAAATGTGGATTCCCCTGCAGCCCCGTAGGCGGGCGTGCAGTACGCCAACCGTCAACGGACGTTTTTCCCCTCAAGCCTGTCAGGACGTTGCTCGTCCGTCTTTCCCTCAATAGATGGGAGTAGGCGCGCTTGCGGATGTGTGCGTGTGTGTGGCCACGCGTTTGCTTAGGCATCAGTGTGTGAAAAGGTAGGTGCTTTTCTCTAGCTGCGTGTGCGTGCACGTGGTGCTGGGTGCACATCCCTGGGTGCTCGTGGAAAGGTTTCTGCATGGTTTTCGCTGAGGAATCGTGTGTGTGCACATGGACAAAGAGAAGGCGCAGCAACCAGGTTCCAGCGCCGAAGAAGGCAAAAGGCGAGGTTTCCGGCGCTATCTCCTTCTCTCCCCAGAGCTAGTCGCGCAAAGCAAGCCGCTAAGCCGGCGACCGGCAAGAGAGCTACAACGAAGCATGCCGAACGGAGAAAATAGCAGCAGCTCATCTGTTCACACCTTGTTTCTGCCATGTGCTTGAACGCCAAGACGTTCGCGCTTCTGTGAGATGAAAGACGTCCTTCTGCATATGTGGTTGCTCACACCGGTGCACTTGTTAGTGTATCCATTCAGTCCTGGGCTGCGGGGCATTCAGAAGTGGCTCTGTGGAGACGTCTGCATAGAGGCAGCTGTCAGAACACGCACACTCGATTGTTCACCAAAACATATGCAGACGCGTCCTTAGCCTGTAGATTTGGATGCACAGAGTTCCCTGTGTTCGCAAGAGACAAGGGAATCGCGTCTGTGCGCACAGAAGCAATAGCGGACCGTTTCCCTCGGAGTGAACGCGAAAGAGCCGTCTATATACTCGCAGACACGCGAACGTGCCTCAATGCGGTCACAGAGGCAGCAGCTTTTGCACAGATGCACAGATGATTCTGGCACTTTCCAGGCACACTCCTGAAAGTCGCGCACACTGCTGTTCACTCGCTAAGCGACCTCTTGGGAAACACGTCTCCGGTCGACGGACCGCTCAGATTGCTTCTCGTGTAACTGTGAACTGTGTCAGCGCAGGGAATCCGTCTCTGTTGAGCAGATGTCAATCCTGCCTCGCTTTTGCTTTGTTGCCTCTACCAAGATGATTTCCCGTTTCTCTCTTCACTGGAGCACGCAGACACAGCCAACGCACATCTAGTGTCAAGAGACACGCTCTGCTGAGCTCAACGCTTGTGCAGATGCACATGTGCGACGAAGTCAACACACGTGCTTGTGGAGAGAAAGAAAGGGACTCCCAGGCGTGTGGAGCGACGGGGAGAAAGAGCGGGCGCTGAGGAACACAGTTTCAAACAGACTGTCTCCACACAAACAGGCACCTGTCTGCAGGTATCCTAGATCTTGATTCTTGAACTTGAGGAAACACGCGTCTGAGCAAAACTCCCAAACGCTTCCAGGAAAGACACAGGCTCTCCCACAAGCACACAAGTGTTTGCCCTCAGCTATAGATCAGGGACAAGCCTGTGAAGAGCAACCAAAGAGCTCGTCCGTCTTTCCCTCAATAGATGGAGTAGGCGCGCTTGCGGATGTGTGCGTGTGTGTGGCCACGCGTTTGCTTAGGCATCAGTGTGTGAAAAGGTAGGTGCTTTTCTCTAGCTGCGTGTGCGTGCACGTGGTGCTGGGTGCACATCCCTGGGTGCTCGTGGAAAGGTTTCTGCATGGTTTTCGCTGAGGAATCGTGTGTGTGCACATGGACAAAGAGAAGGCGCAGCAACCAGGTTCCAGCGCCGAAGAAGGCAAAAGGCGAGGTTTCCGGCGCTATCTCCTTCTCTCCCCAGAGCTAGTCGCGCAAAGCAAGCCGCTAAGCCGGCGACCGGCAAGAGAGCTACAACGAAGCATGCCGAACGGAGAAAATAGCAGCAGCTCATCTGTTCACACCTTGTTTCTGCCATGTGCTTGAACGCCAAGACGTTCGCGCTTCTGTGAGATGAAAGACGTCCTTCTGCATATGTGGTTGCTCACACCGGTGCACTTGTTAGTGTATCCATTCAGTCCTGGGCTGCGGGGCATTCAGAAGTGGCTCTGTGGAGACGTCTGCATAGAGGCAGCTGTCAGAACACGCACACTCGATTGTTCACCAAAACATATGCAGACGCGTCCTTAGCCTGTAGATTTGGATGCACAGAGTTCCCTGTGTTCGCAAGAGACAAGGGAATCGCGTCTGTGCGCACAGAAGCAATAGCGGACCGTTTCCCTCGGAGTGAACGCGAAAGAGCCGTCTATATACTCGCAGACACGCGAACGTGCCTCAATGCGGTCACAGAGGCAGCAGCTTTTGCACAGATGCTCCTGGTGATTCTGGCACTTTCCAGGCACACTCCTGAAAGTCGCGCACACTGCTGTTCACTCGCTAAACGACCTCTTGGGAAACACGTCTCCGGTCGACGGACCGCTCAGATTGCTTCTCGTGTAACTGTGAACTGTGTCAGCGCAGGGAATCCGTCTCTGTTGAGCAGATGTCAATCCTGCCTCGCTTTTGCTTTGTTGCCTCTACCAAGATGATTTCCCGTTTCTCTCTTCACTGGAGCAGGCAGACACAGCCAACGCACATCAAGTGTCAAGAGACACGCTCTGCTGAGCTCAACGCTTGTGCAGATGCACATGTGCGACGAAGTCAACACACGTGCTTGTGGAGAGAAAGAAAGGGACTCCCAGGCGTGTGGAGCGACGGGGAGAAAGAGCGGGCGCTGAGGAACACAGTTTCAAACAGACTGTCTCCACACAAACAGGCACCTGTCTGCAGGTATCCTAGATCTTGATTCTTGAACTTGAGGAAACACGCGTCTGAGCAAAACTCCCAAACGCTTCCAGGAAAGACACAGGCTCTCCCACAAGCACACAAGTGTTTGCCCTCAGCTATAGATCAGGGACAAGCCTGTGAAGAGCAACCAAAGAGCTCGTCCGTCTTTCCCTCAATAGATGGAGTAGGCGCGCTTGCGGATGTGTGCGTGTGTGTGGCCACGCGTTTGCTTAGGCATCAGTGTGTGAAAAGATAGGTGCTTTTCTCTAGCTGCGTGTGCGTGCACGTGGTGCTGGGTGCACATCCCTGGGTGCTCGTGGAAAGGTTTCTGCATGGTTTTCGCTGAGGAATCGTGTGTGTGCACATGGACAAAGAGAAGGCGCAGCAACCAGGTTCCAGCGCCGAAGAAGGCAAAAGGCGAGGTTTCCGGCGCTATCTCCTTCTCTCCCCAGAGCTAGTCGCGCAAAGCAAGCCGCTAAGCCGGCGACCGGCAAGAGAGCCACAACGAAGCATGCCGAACGGAGAAAATAGCAGCAGCTCATCTGTTCACACCTTGTTTCTGCCATGTGCTTGAACGCCAAGACGTTCGCGCTTCTGTGAGATGAAAGACGTCCTTCTGCATATGTGGTTGCTCACACCGGTGCACTTGTTAGTGTATCCATTCAGTCCTGGGCTGCGGGGCATTCAGAAGTGGCTCTGTGGAGACGTCTGCATAGAGGCAGCTGTCAGAACACGCACACTCGATTGTTCACCAAAACATATGCAGACGCGTCCTTAGCCTGTAGATTTGGATGCACAGAGTTCCCTGTGTTCGCAAGAGACAAGGGAATCGCGTCTGTGCGCACAGAAGCAATAGCGGACCGTTTCCCTCGGAGTGAACGCGAAAGAGCCGTCTATATACTCGCAGACACGCGAACGTGCCTCAATGCGGTCACAGAGGCAGCAGCTTTTGCACAGATGCTCCTGGTGATTCTGGCACTTTCCAGGCACACTCCTGAAAGTCGCGCACACTGCTGTTCACTCGCTAAACGACCTCTTGGGAAACACGTCTCCGGTCGACGGACCGCTCAGATTGCTTCTCGTGTAACTGTGAACTGTGTCAGCGCAGGGAATCCGTCTCTGTTGAGCAGATGTCAATCCTGCCTCGCTTTTGCTTTGTTGCCTCTACCAAGATGATTTCCCGTTTCTCTCTTCACTGGAGCAGGCAGACACAGCCAACGCACATCAAGTGTCAAGAGACACGCTCTGCTGAGCTCAACGCTTGTGCAGATGCACATGTGCGACGAAGTCAACACACGTGCTTGTGGAGAGAAAGAAAGGGACTCCCAGGCGTGTGGAGCGACGGGGAGAAAGAGCGGGCGCTGAGGAACACAGTTTCAAACAGACTGTCTCCACACAAACAGGCACCTGTCTGCAGGTATCCTAGATCTTGATTCTTGAACTTGAGGAAACACGCGTCTGAGCAAAACTCCCAAACGCTTCCAGGAAAGACACAGGCTCTCCCACAAGCACACAAGTGTTTGCCCTCAGCTATAGATCAGGGACAAGCCTGTGAAGAGATGCCCTGCTATTCTTTCGCCTTATGGCATCATGTGTTTCGTTCCTCTTGGAGATCGATTGTTAAACGTCTTTCCTAGGGCGACTGTGAAGCATTTGCCAGCGGAGAAGTAGCACGGAGCAGCATTCAGTACTGCCTACGAGTGTCTTTGCTACCCTACTAGCGGAGCTCCAAGAACAGGCACACATCTTCAGGTACCTTCCAAATGTGGATTCCCCTGCAGCCCCGTAGGCGGGCGTGCAGTACGCCAACCGTCAACGGACGTTTTTCCCCTCAAGCCTGTCAGGACGTTGCTCGTCCGTCTTTCCCTCAATAGATGGGAGTAGGCGCGCTTGCGGATGTGTGCGTGTGTGTGGCCACGCGTTTGCTTAGGCATCAGTGTGTGAAAAGGTAGGTGCTTTTCTCTAGCTGCGTGTGCGTGCACGTGGTGCTGGGTGCACATCCCTGGGTGCTCGTGGAAAAGGTTTCTGCATGGTTTTCGCTGAGGAATCGTGTGTGTGCACATGGACAAAGAGAAGGCGCAGCAACCAGGTTCCAGCGCCGAAGAAGGCAAAAGGCGAGGTTTCCGGCGCTATCTCCTTCTCTCCCCAGAGCTAGTCGCGCAAAGCAAGCCGCTAAGCCGGCGACCGGCAAGAGAGCTACAACGAAGCATGCCGAACGGAGAAAATAGCAGCAGCTCATCTGTTCACACCTTGTTTCTGCCATGTGCTTGAACGCCAAGACGTTCGCGCTTCTGTGAGATGAAAGACGTCCTTCTGCATATGTGGTTGCTCACACCGGTGCACTTGTTAGTGTATCCATTCAGTCCTGGGCTGCGGGGCATTCAGAAGTGGCTCTGTGGAGACGTCTGCATAGAGGCAGCTGTCAGAACACGCACACTCGATTGTTCACCAAAACATATGCAGACGCGTCCTTAGCCTGTAGATTTGGATGCACAGAGTTCCCTGTGTTCGCAAGAGACAAGGGAATCGCGTCTGTGCGCACAGAAGCAATAGCGGACCGTTTCCCTCGGAGTGAACGCGAAAGAGCCGTCTATATACTCGCAGACACGCGAACGTGCCTCAATGCGGTCACAGAGGCAGCAGCTTTTGCACAGATGCTCCTGGTGATTCTGGCACTTTCCAGGCACACTCCTGAAAGTCGCGCACACTGCTGTTCACTCGCTAAACGACCTCTTGGGAAACACGTCTCCGGTCGACGGACCGCTCAGATTGCTTCTCGTGTAACTGTGAACTGTGTCAGCGCAGGGAATCCGTCTCTGTTGAGCAGATGTCAATCCTGCCTCGCTTTTGCTTTGTTGCCTCTACCAAGATGATTTCCCGTTTCTCTCTTCACTGGAGCAGGCAGACACAGCCAACGCACATCAAGTGTCAAGAGACACGCTCTGCTGAGCTCAACGCTTGTGCAGATGCACATGTGCGATGAAGTCAACACACGTGCTTGTGGAGAGAAAGAAAGGAACTCCCAGGCGTGTGGAGCGACGGGGAGAAAGAGCGGGCGCTGAGGAACACAGTTTCAAACAGACTGTCTCCACACAAACAGGCACCTGTCTGCAGGTATCCTAGATCTTGATTCTTGAACTTGAGGAAACACGCGTCTGAGCAAAACTCCCAAACGCTTCCAGGAAAGGCACAGGCTCTCCCACAAGCACACAAGTGTTTGCCCTCAGCTATAGATCAGGGACAAGCCTGTGAAGAGATGCCCTGCTATTCTTTCGCCTTATGGCATCATGTGTTTCGTTCCTCTTGGAGATCGATTGTTAAACGTCTTTCCTAGGGCGACTGTGAAGCATTTGCCAGCGGAGGAGAAGTAGCACGGAGCAGCATTCAGTACTGCCTACGAGTGTCTTTGCTACCCTACTAGCGGAGCTCCAAGAACAGGCACACATCTTCAGGTACCTTCCAAATGTGGATTCCCCTGCAGCCCCGTAGGCGGGCGTGCAGTACGCCAACCGTCAACGGACGTTTTTCCCCTCAAGCCTGTCAGGACGTTGCTCGTCCGTCTTTCCCTCAATAGATGGGAGTAGGCGCGCTTGCGGATGTGTGCGTGTGTGTGGCCACGCGTTTGCTTAGGCATCAGTGTGTGAAAAGGTAGGTGCTTTTCTCTAGCTGCGTGTGCGTGCACGTGGTGCTGGGTGCACATCCCTGGGTGCTCGTGGAAAGGTTTCTGCATGGTTTTCGCTGAGGAATCGTGTGTGTGCACATGGACAAAGAGAAGGCGCAGCAACCAGGTTCCAGCGCCGAAGAAGGCAAAAGGCGAGGTTTCCGGCGCTATCTCCTTCTCTCCCCAGAGCTAGTCGCGCAAAGCAAGCCGCTAAGCCGGCGACCGGCAAGAGAGCTACAACGAAGCATGCCGAACGGAGAAAATAGCAGCAGCTCATCTGTTCACACCTTGTTTCTGCCATGTGCTTGAACGCCAAGACGTTCGCGCTTCTGTGAGATGAAAGACGTCCTTCTGCATATGTGGTTGCTCACACCGGTGCACTTGTTAGTGTATCCATTCAGTCCTGGGCTGCGGGGCATTCAGAAGTGGCTCTGTGGAGACGTCTGCATAGAGGCAGCTGTCAGAACACGCACACTCGATTGTTCACCAAAATATATGCAGACGCGTCCTTAGCCTGTAGATTTGGATGCACAGAGTTCCCTGTGTTCGCAAGAGACAAGGGAATCGCGTCTGTGCGCACAGAAGCAATAGCGGACCGTTTCCCTCGGAGTGAACGCGAAAGAGCCGTCTATATACTCGCAGACACGCGAACGTGCCTCAATGCGGTCACAGAGGCAGCAGCTTTTGCACAGATGCACAGATGATTCTGGCACTTTCCAGGCACACTCCTGAAAGTCGCGCACACTGCTGTTCACTCGCTAAGCGACCTCTTGGGAAACACGTCTCCGGTCGACGGACCGCTCAGATTGCTTCTCGTGTAACTGTGAACTGTGTCAGCGCAGGGAATCCGTCTCTGTTGAGCAGATGTCAATCCTGCCTCGCTTTTGCTTTGTTGCCTCTACCAAGATGATTTCCCGTTTCTCTCTTCACTGGAGCACGCAGACACAGCCAACGCACATCTAGTGTCAAGAGACACGCTCTGCTGAGCTCAACGCTTGTGCAGATGCACATGTGCGACGAAGTCAACACACGTGCTTGTGGAGAGAAAGAAAGGGACTCCCAGGCGTGTGGAGCGACGGGGAGAAAGAGCGGGCGCTGAGGAACACAGTTTCAAACAGACTGTCTCCACACAAACAGGCACCTGTCTGCAGGTATCCTAGATCTTGATTCTTGAACTTGAGGAAACACGCGTCTGAGCAAAACTCCCAAACGCTTCCAGGAAAGACACAGGCTCTCCCACAAGCACACAAGTGTTTGCCCTCAGCTATAGATCAGGGACAAGCCTGTGAAGAGCAACCAAAGAGCTCGTCCGTCTTTCCCTCAATAGATGGGAGTAGGCGCGCTTGCGGATGTGTGCGTGTGTGTGGCCACGCGTTTGCTTAGGCATCAGTGTGTGAAAAGGTAGGTGCTTTTCTCTAGCTGCGTGTGCGTGCACGTGGTGCTGGGTGCACATCCCTGGGTGCTCGTGGAAAGGTTTCTGCATGGTTTTCGCTGAGGAATCGTGTGTGTGCACATGGACAAAGAGAAGGCGCAGCAACCAGGTTCCAGCGCCGAAGAAGGCAAAAGGCGAGGTTTCCGGCGCTATCTCCTTCTCTCCCCAGAGCTAGTCGCGCAAAGCAAGCCGCTAAGCCGGCGACCGGCAAGAGAGCTACAACGAAGCATGCCGAACGGAGAAAATAGCAGCAGCTCATCTGTTCACACCTTGTTTCTGCCATGTGCTTGAACGCCAAGACGTTCGCGCTTCTGTGAGATGAAAGACGTCCTTCTGCATATGTGGTTGCTCACACCGGTGCACTTGTTAGTGTATCCATTCAGTCCTGGGCTGCGGGGCATTCAGAAGTGGCTCTGTGGAGACGTCTGCATAGAGGCAGCTGTCAGAACACGCACACTCGATTGTTCACCAAAACATATGCAGACGCGTCCTTAGCCTGTAGATTTGGATGCACAGAGTTCCCTGTGTTCGCAAGAGACAAGGGAATCGCGTCTGTGCGCACAGAAGCAATAGCGGACCGTTTCCCTCGGAGTGAACGCGAAAGAGCCGTCTATATACTCGCAGACACGCGAACGTGCCTCAATGCGGTCACAGAGGCAGCAGCTTTTGCACAGATGCTCCTGGTGATTCTGGCACTTTCCAGGCACACTCCTGAAAGTCGCGCACACTGCTGTTCACTCGCTAAACGACCTCTTGGGAAACACGTCTCCGGTCGACGGACCGCTCAGATTGCTTCTCGTGTAACTGTGAACTGTGTCAGCGCAGGGAATCCGTCTCTGTTGAGCAGATGTCAATCCTGCCTCGCTTTTGCTTTGTTGCCTCTACCAAGATGATTTCCCGTTTCTCTCTTCACTGGAGCAGGCAGACACAGCCAACGCACATCAAGTGTCAAGAGACACGCTCTGCTGAGCTCAACGCTTGTGCAGATGCACATGTGCGATGAAGTCAACACACGTGCTTGTGGAGAGAAAGAAAGGAACTCCCAGGCGTGTGGAGCGACGGTGAGAAAGAGCGGGCGCTGAGGAACACAGTTTCAAACAGACTGTCTCCACACAAACAGGCACCTGTCTGCAGGTATCCTAGATCTTGATTCTTGAACTTGAGGAAACACGCGTCTGAGCAAAACTCCCAAACGCTTCCAGGAAAGACACAGGCTCTCCCACAAGCACACAAGTGTTTGCCCTCAGCTATAGATCAGGGACAAGCCTGTGAAGAGATGCCCTGCTATTCTTTCGCCTTATGGCATCATGTGTTTCGTTCCTCTTGGAGATCGATTGTTAAACGTCTTTCCTAGGGCGACTGTGAAGCATTTGCCAGCGGAGGAGAAGTAGCACGGAGCAGCATTCAGTACTGCCTACGAGTGTCTTTGCTACCCTACTAGCGGAGCTCCAAGAACAGGCACACATCTTCAGGTACCTTCCAAATGTGGATTCCCCTGCAGCCCCGTAGGCGGGCGTGCAGTACGCCAACCGTCAACGGACGTTTTTCCCCTCAAGCCTGTCAGGACGTTGCTCGTCCGTCTTTCCCTCAATAGATGGGAGTAGGCGCGCTTGCGGATGTGTGCGTGTGTGTGGCCACGCGTTTGCTTAGGCATCAGTGTGTGAAAAGGTAGGTGCTTTTCTCTAGCTGCGTGTGCGTGCACGTGGTGCTGGGTGCACATCCCTGGGTGCTCGTGGAAAGGTTTCTGCATGGTTTTCGCTGAGGAATCGTGTGTGTGCACATGGACAAAGAGAAGGCGCAGCAACCAGGTTCCAGCGCCGAAGAAGGCAAAAGGCGAGGTTTCCGGCGCTATCTCCTTCTCTCCCCAGAGCTAGTCGCGCAAAGCAAGCCGCTAAGCCGGCGACCGGCAAGAGAGCTACAACGAAGCATGCCGAACGGAGAAAATAGCAGCAGCTCATCTGTTCACACCTTGTTTCTGCCATGTGCTTGAACGCCAAGACGTTCGCGCTTCTGTGAGATGAAAGACGTCCTTCTGCATATGTGGTTGCTCACACCGGTGCACTTGTTAGTGTATCCATTCAGTCCTGGGCTGCGGGGCATTCAGAAGTGGCTCTGTGGAGACGTCTGCATAGAGGCAGCTGTCAGAACACGCACACTCGATTGTTCACCAAAACATATGCAGACGCGTCCTTAGCCTGTAGATTTGGATGCACAGAGTTCCCTGTGTTCGCAAGAGACAAGGGAATCGCGTCTGTACGCACAGAAGCAATAGCGGACCGTTTCCCTCGGAGTGAACGCGAAAGAGCCGTCTATATACTCGCAGACACGGGAACGTGCCTCAATGCGGTCACAGAGGCAGCAGCTTTTGCCAGATGCTCCTGGTGATTCTGGCACTTTCCAGGCACACTCCTGAAAGTCGCGCACACTGCTGTTCACTCGCTAAACGACCTCTTGGGAAACACGTCTCCGGTCGACGGACCGCTCAGATTGCTTCTCGTGTAACTGTGAACTGTGTCAGCGCAGGGAATCCGTCTCTGTTGAGCAGATGTCGATCCTGCCTCGCTTTTGCTTTGTTGCCTCTACCAAGATGATTTCCCGTTTCTCTCTTCACTGGAGCACGCAGACACAGCCAACGCACATCAAGTGTCAAGAGACACGCTCTGCTGAGCTCAACGCTTGTGCAGATGCACATGTGCGACGAAGTCAACACACGTGCTTGTGGAGAGAAAGAAAGGGACTCCCAGGCGTGTGGAGCGACGGGGAGAAAGAGCGGGCGCTGAGGAACACAGTTTCAAACAGACTGTCTCCACACAAACAGGCACCTGTCTGCAGGTATCCTAGATCTTGATTCTTGAACTTGAGGAAACACGCGTCTGAGCAAAACTCCCAAACGCTTCCAGGAAAGACACAGGCTCTCCCACAAGCACACAAGTGTTTGCCCTCAGCTATAGATCAGGGACAAGCCTGTGAAGAGATGCCCTGCTATTCTTTCGCCTTATGGCATCATGTGTTTCGTTCCTCTTGGAGATCGATTGTTAAACGTCTTTCCTAGGGCGACTGTGAAGCATTTGCCAGCGGAGAAGTAGCACGGAGCAGCATTCAGTACTGCCTACGAGTGTCTTTGCTACCCTACTAGCGGAGCTCCAAGAACAGGCACACATCTTCAGGTACCTTCCAAATGTGGATTCCCCTGCAGCCCCGTAGGCGGGCGTGCAGTACGCCAACCGTCAACGGACGTTTTTCCCCTCAAGCCTGTCAGGACGTTGCTCGTCCGTCTTTCCCTCAATAGATGGGAGTAGGCGCGCTTGCGGATGTGTGCGTGTGTGTGGCCACGCGTTTGCTTAGGCATCAGTGTGTGAAAAGGTAGGTGCTTTTCTCTAGCTGCGTGTGCGTGCACGTGGTGCTGGGTGCACATCCCTGGGTGCTCGTGGAAAGGTTTCTGCATGGTTTTCGCTGAGGAATCGTGTGTGTGCACATGGACAAAGAGAAGGCGCAGCAACCAGGTTCCAGCGCCGAAGAAGGCAAAAGGCGAGGTTTCCGGCGCTATCTCCTTCTCTCCCCAGAGCTAGTCGCGCAAAGCAAGCCGCTAAGCCGGCGACCGGCAAGAGAGCTACAACGAAGCATGCCGAACGGAGAAAATAGCAGCAGCTCATCTGTTCACACCTTGTTTCTGCCATGTGCTTGAACGCCAAGACGTTCGCGCTTCTGTGAGATGAAAGACGTCCTTCTGCATATGTGGTTGCTCACACCGGTGCACTTGTTAGTGTATCCATTCAGTCCTGGGCTGCGGGGCATTCAGAAGTGGCTCTGTGGAGACGTCTGCATAGAGGCAGCTGTCAGAACACGCACACTCGATTGTTCACCAAAACATATGCAGACGCGTCCTTAGCCTGTAGATTTGGATGCACAGAGTTCCCTGTGTTCGCAAGAGACAAGGGAATCGCGTCTGTGCGCACAGAAGCAATAGCGGACCGTTTCCCTCGGAGTGAACGCGAAAGAGCCGTCTATATACTCGCAGACACGCGAACGTGCCTCAATGCGGTCACAGAGGCAGCAGCTTTTGCACAGATGCACAGATGATTCTGGCACTTTCCAGGCACACTCCTGAAAGTCGCGCACACTGCTGTTCACTCGCTAAGCGACCTCTTGGGAAACACGTCTCCGGTCGACGGACCGCTCAGATTGCTTCTCGTGTAACTGTGAACTGTGTCAGCGCAGGGAATCCGTCTCTGTTGAGCAGATGTCAATCCTGCCTCGCTTTTGCTTTGTTGCCTCTACCAAGATGATTTCCCGTTTCTCTCTTCACTGGAGCACGCAGACACAGCCAACGCACATCTAGTGTCAAGAGACACGCTCTGCTGAGCTCAACGCTTGTGCAGATGCACATGTGCGACGAAGTCAACACACGTGCTTGTGGAGAGAAAGAAAGGGACTCCCAGGCGTGTGGAGCGACGGGGAGAAAGAGCGGGCGCTGAGGAACACAGTTTCAAACAGACTGTCTCCACACAAACAGGCACCTGTCTGCAGGTATCCTAGATCTTGATTCTTGAACTTGAGGAAACACGCGTCTGAGCAAAACTCCCAAACGCTTCCAGGAAAGACACAGGCTCTCCCACAAGCACACAAGTGTTTGCCCTCAGCTATAGATCAGGGACAAGCCTGTGAAGAGCAACCAAAGAGCTCGTCCGTCTTTCCCTCAATAGATGGGAGTAGGCGCGCTTGCGGATGTGTGCGTGTGTGTGGCCACGCGTTTGCTTAGGCATCAGTGTGTGAAAAGGTAGGTGCTTTTCTCTAGCTGCGTGTGCGTGCACGTGGTGCTGGGTGCACATCCCTGGGTGCTCGTGGAAAGGTTTCTGCATGGTTTTCGCTGAGGAATCGTGTGTGTGCACATGGACAAAGAGAAGGCGCAGCAACCAGGTTCCAGCGCCGAAGAAGGCAAAAGGCGAGGTTTCCGGCGCTATCTCCTTCTCTCCCCAGAGCTAGTCGCGCAAAGCAAGCCGCTAAGCCGGCGACCGGCAAGAGAGCTACAACGAAGCATGCCGAACGGAGAAAATAGCAGCAGCTCATCTGTTCACACCTTGTTTCTGCCATGTGCTTGAACGCCAAGACGTTCGCGCTTCTGTGAGATGAAAGACGTCCTTCTGCATATGTGGTTGCTCACACCGGTGCACTTGTTAGTGTATCCATTCAGTCCTGGGCTGCGGGGCATTCAGAAGTGGCTCTGTGGAGACGTCTGCATAGAGGCAGCTGTCAGAACACGCACACTCGATTGTTCACCAAAACATACGCAGACGCGTCCTTAGCCTGTAGATTTGGATGCACAGAGTTCCCTGTGTTCGCAAGAGACAAGGGAATCGCGTCTGTGCGCACAGAAGCAATAGCGGACCGTTTCCCTCGGAGTGAACGCGAAAGAGCCGTCTATATACTCGCAGACACGGGAACGTGCCTCAATGCGGTCACAGAGGCAGCAGCTTTTGCCAGATGCTCCTGGTGATTCTGGCACTTTCCAGGCACACTCCTGAAAGTCGCGCACACTGCTGTTCACTCGCTAAACGACCTCTTGGGAAACACGTCTCCGGTCGACGGACCGCTCAGATTGCTTCTCGTGTAACTGTGAACTGTGTCAGCGCAGGGAATCCGTCTCTGTTGAGCAGATGTCGATCCTGCCTCGCTTTTGCTTTGTTGCCTCTACCAAGATGATTTCCCGTTTCTCTCTTCACTGGAGCACGCAGACACAGCCAACGCACATCAAGTGTCAAGAGACACGCTCTGCTGAGCTCAACGCTTGTGCAGATGCACATGTGCGACGAAGTCAACACACGTGCTTGTGGAGAGAAAGAAAGGGACTCCCAGGCGTGTGGAGCGACGGGGAGAAAGAGCGGGCGCTGAGGAACACAGTTTCAAACAGACTGTCTCCACACAAACAGGCACCTGTCTGCAGGTATCCTAGATCTTGATTCTTGAACTTGAGGAAACACGCGTCTGAGCAAAACTCCCAAACGCTTCCAGGAAAGACACAGGCTCTCCCACAAGCACACAAGTGTTTGCCCTCAGCTATAGATCAGGGACAAGCCTGTGAAGAGATGCCCTGCTATTCTTTCGCCTTATGGCATCATGTGTTTCGTTCCTCTTGGAGATCGATTGTTAAACGTCTTTCCTAGGGCGACTGTGAAGCATTTGCCAGCGGAGGAGAAGTAGCACGGAGCAGCATTCAGTACTGCCTACGAGTGTCTTTGCTACCCTACTAGCGGAGCTCCAAGAACAGGCACACATCTTCAGGTACCTTCCAAATGTGGATTCCCCTGCAGCCCCGTAGGCGGGCGTGCAGTACGCCAACCGTCAACGGACGTTTTTCCCCTCAAGCCTGTCAGGACGTTGCTCGTCCGTCTTTCCCTCAATAGATGGGAGTAGGCGCGCTTGCGGATGTGTGCGTGTGTGTGGCCACGCGTTTGCTTAGGCATCAGTGTGTGAAAAGGTAGGTGCTTTTCTCTAGCTGCGTGTGCGTGCACGTGGTGCTGGGTGCACATCCCTGGGTGCTCGTGGAAAGGTTTCTGCATGGTTTTCGCTGAGGAATCGTGTGTGTGCACATGGACAAAGAGAAGGCGCAGCAACCAGGTTCCAGCGCCGAAGAAGGCAAAAGGCGAGGTTTCCGGCGCTATCTCCTTCTCTCCCCAGAGCTAGTCGCGCAAAGCAAGCCGCTAAGCCGGCGACCGGCAAGAGAGCTACAACGAAGCATGCCGAACGGAGAAAATAGCAGCAGCTCATCTGTTCACACCTTGTTTCTGCCATGTGCTTGAACGCCAAGACGTTCGCGCTTCTGTGAGATGAAAGACGTCCTTCTGCATATGTGCTTGCTCACACCGGTGCACTTGTTAGTGTATCCATTCAGTCCTGGGCTGCGGGGCATTCAGAAGTGGCTCTGTGGAGACGTCTGCATAGAGGCAGCTGTCAGAACACGCACACTCGATTGTTCACCAAAACATATGCAGACGCGTCCTTAGCCTGTAGATTTGGATGCACAGAGTTCCCTGTGTTCGCAAGAGACAAGGGAATCGCGTCTGTACGCACAGAAGCAATAGCGGACCGTTTCCCTCGGAGTGAACGCGAAAGAGCCGTCTATATACTCGCAGACACGGGAACGTGCCTCAATGCGGTCACAGAGGCAGCAGCTTTTGCACAGATGCTCCTGGTGATTCTGGCACTTTCCAGGCACACTCCTGAAAGTCGCGCACACTGCTGTTCACTCGCTAAACGACCTCTTGGGAAACACGTCTCCGGTCGACGGACCGCTCAGATTGCTTCTCGTGTAACTGTGAACTGTGTCAGCGCAGGGAATCCGTCTCTGTTGAGCAGATGTCGATCCTGCCTCGCTTTTGCTTTGTTGCCTCTACCAAGATGATTTCCCGTTTCTCTCTTCACTGGAGCAGGCAGACACAGCCAACGCACATCAAGTGTCAAGAGACACGCTCTGCCTAGCCCAACGCTTGTGCAGATGCACATGTGCGACGAAGTCAACACACGTGCTTGTGGAGAGAAAGAAAGGGACTCCCAGGCGTGTGGAGCGACGGGGAGAAAGAGCGGGCGCTGAGGAACACAGTTTCAAACAGACTGTCTCCACACAAACAGGCACCTGTCTGCAGGTATCCTAGATCTTGATTCTTGAACTTGAGGAAACACGCGTCTGAGCAAAACTCCCAAACGCTTCCAGGAAAGACACAGGCTCTCCCACAAGCATACAAGTGTTTGCCCTCAGCTATAGATCAGGGACAAGCCTGTGAAGAGATGCCCTGCTATTCTTTCGCCTTATGGCATCATGTGTTTCGTTCCTCTTGGAGATCGATTGTTAAACGTCTTTCCTCGGGCGACTGTGAAGCATTTGCCAGCGGAGGAGAAGTAGCACGGAGCAGCATTCAGTACTGCCTACGAGTGTCTTTGCTACCCTACTAGCGGAGCTCCAAGAACAGGCACACATCTTCAGGTACCTTCCAAATGTGGATTCCCCTGCAGCCCCGTAGGCGGGCGTGCAGTACGCCAACCGTCAACGGACGTTTTTCCCCTCAAGCCTGTCAGGACGTTGCTCGTCCGTCTTTCCCTCAATAGATGGGAGTAGGCGCGCTTGCGGATGTGTGCGTGTGTGTGGCCACGCGTTTGCTTAGGCATCAGTGTGTGAAAAGGTAGGTGCTTTTCTCTAGCTGCGTGTGCGTGCACGTGGTGCTGGGTGCACATCCCTGGGTGCTCGTGGAAAGGTTTCTGCATGGTTTTCGCTGAGGAATCGTGTGTGTGCACATGGACAAAGAGAAGGCGCAGCAACCAGGTTCCAGCGCCGAAGAAGGCAAAAGGCGAGGTTTCCGGCGCTATCTCCTTCTCTCCCCAGAGCTAGTCGCGCAAAGCAAGCCGCTAAGCCGGCGACCGGCAAGAGAGCTACAACGAAGCATGCCGAACGGAGAAAATAGCAGCAGCTCATCTGTTCACACCTTGTTTCTGCCATGTGCTTGAACGCCAAGACGTTCGCGCTTCTGTGAGATGAAAGACGTCCTTCTGCATATGTGGTTGCTCACACCGGTGCACTTGTTAGTGTATCCATTCAGTCCTGGGCTGCGGGGCATTCAGAAGTGGCTCTGTGGAGACGTCTGCATAGAGGCAGCTGTCAGAACACGCACACTCGATTGTTCACCAAAACATATGCAGACGCGTCCTTAGCCTGTAGATTTGGATGCACAGAGTTCCCTGTGTTCGCAAGAGACAAGGGAATCGCGTCTGTGCGCACAGAAGCAATAGCGGACCGTTTCCCTCGGAGTGAACGCGAAAGAGCCGTCTATATACTCGCAGACACGCGAACGTGCCTCAATGCGGTCACAGAGGCAGCAGCTTTTGCACAGATGCTCCTGGTGATTCTGGCACTTTCCAGGCACACTCCTGAAAGTCGCGCACACTGCTGTTCACTCGCTAAACGACCTCTTGGGAAACACGTCTCCGGTCGACGGACCGCTCAGATTGCTTCTCGTGTAACTGTGAACTGTGTCAGTGCAGGGAATCCGTCTCTGTTGAGCAGATGTCAATCCTGCCTCGCTTTTGCTTTGTTGCCTCTACCAAGATGATTTCCCGTTTCTCTCTTCACTGGAGCAGGCAGACACAGCCAACGCACATCAAGTGTCAAGAGACACGCTCTGCTGAGCTCAACGCTTGTGCAGATGCACATGTGCGACGAAGTCAACACACGTGCTTGTGGAGAGAAAGAAAGGGACTCCCAGGCGTGTGGAGCGACGGGGAGAAAGAGCGGGCGCTGAGGAACACAGTTTCAAACAGACTGTCTCCACACAAACAGGCACCTGTCTGCAGGTATCCTAGATCTTGATTCTTGAACTTGAGGAAACACGCGTCTGAGCAAAACTCCCAAACGCTTCCAGGAAAGACACAGGCTCTCCCACAAGCACACAAGTGTTTGCCCTCAGCTATAGATCAGGGACAAGCCTGTGAAGAGATGCCCTGCTATTCTTTCGCCTTATGGCATCATGTGTTTCGTTCCTCTTGGAGATCGATTGTTAAACGTCTTTCCTAGGGCGACTGTGAAGCATTTGCCAGCGGAGGAGAAGTAGCACGGAGCAGCATTCAGTACTGCCTACGAGTGTCTTTGCTACCCTACTAGCGGAGCTCCAAGAACAGGCACACATCTTCAGGTACCTTCCAAATGTGGATTCCCCTGCAGCCCCGTAGGCGGGCGTGCAGTACGCCAACCGTCAACGGACGTTTTTCCCCTCAAGCCTGTCAGGACGTTGCTCGTCCGTCTTTCCCTCAATAGATGGGAGTAGGCGCGCTTGCGGATGTGTGCGTGTGTGTGGCCACGCGTTTGCTTAGGCATCAGTGTGTGAAAAGGTAGGTGCTTTTCTCTAGCTGCGTGTGCGTGCACGTGGTGCTGGGTGCACATCCCTGGGTGCTCGTGGAAAGGTTTCTGCATGGTTTTCGCTGAGGAATCGTGTGTGTGCACATGGACAAAGAGAAGGCGCAGCAACCAGGTTCCAGCGCCGAAGAAGGCAAAAGGCGAGGTTTCCGGCGCTATCTCCTTCTCTCCCCAGAGCTAGTCGCGCAAAGCAAGCCGCTAAGCCGGCGACCGGCAAGAGAGCTACAACGAAGCATGCCGAACGGAGAAAATAGCAGCAGCTCATCTGTTCACACCTTGTTTCTGCCATGTGCTTGAACGCCAAGACGTTCGCGCTTCTGTGAGATGAAAGACGTCCTTCTGCATATGTGGTTGCTCACACCGGTGCACTTGTTAGTGTATCCATTCAGTCCTGGGCTGCGGGGCATTCAGAAGTGGCTCTGTGGAGACGTCTGCATAGAGGCAGCTGTCAGAACACGCACACTCGATTGTTCACCAAAACATATGCAGACGCGTCCTTAGCCTGTAGATTTGGATGCACAGAGTTCCCTGTGTTCGCAAGAGACAAGGGAATCGCGTCTGTGCGCACAGAAGCAATAGCGGACCGTTTCCCTCGGAGTGAACGCGAAAGAGCCGTCTATATACTCGCAGACACGGGAACGTGCCTCAATGCGGTCACAGAGGCAGCAGCTTTTGCACAGATACTCCTGGTGATTCTGGCACTTTCCAGGCACACTCCTGAAAGTCGCGCACACTGCTGTTCACTCGCTAAACGACCTCTTGGGAAACACGTCTCCGGTCGATGGACCGCTCAGATTGCTTCTCGTGTAACTGTGAACTGTGTCAGCGCAGGGAATCCGTCTCTGTTGAGCAGATGTCAATCCTGCCTCGCTTTTGCTTTGTTGCCTCTACCAAGATGATTTCCCGTTTCTCTCTTCACTGGAGCACGCAGACACAGTCAACGCACATCAAGTGTCAAGAGACACGCTCTGCTGAGCTCAACGCTTGTGCAGATGCACATGTGCGACGAAGTCAACACACGTGCTTGTGGAGAGAAAGAAAGGGACTCCCAGGCGTGTGGAGCGACGGGGAGAAAGAGCGGGCGCTGAGGAACACAGTTTCAAACAGACTGTCTCCACACAAACAGGCACCTGTCTGCAGGTATCCTAGATCTTGATTCTTGAACTTGAGGAAACACGCGTCTGAGCAAAACTCCCAAACGCTTCCAGGAAAGACACAGGCTCTCCCACAAGCACACAAGTGTTTGCCCTCAGCTATAGATCAGGGACAAGCCTGTGAAGAGCAACCAAAGAGCTCGTCCGTCTTTCCCTCAATAGATGGGAGTAGGCGCGCTTGCGGATGTGTGCGTGTGTGTGGCCACGCGTTTGCTTAGGCATCAGTGTGTGAAAAGGTAGGTGCTTTTCTCTAGCTGCGTGTGCGTGCACGTGGTGCTGGGTGCACATCCCTGGGTGCTCGTGGAAAGGTTTCTGCATGGTTTTCGCTGAGGAATCGTGTGTGTGCACATGGACAAAGAGAAGGCGCAGCAACCAGGTTCCAGCGCCGAAGAAGGCAAAAGGCGAGGTTTCCGGCGCTATCTCCTTCTCTCCCCAGAGCTAGTCGCGCAGAGCAAGCCGCTAAGCCGGCGACCGGCAAGAGAGCTACAACGAAGCATGCCGAACGGAGAAAATAGCAGCAGCTCATCTGTTCACACCTTGTTTCTGCCATGTGCTTGAACGCCAAGACGTTCGCGCTTCTGTGAGATGAAAGACGTCCTTCTGCATATGTGGTTGCTCACACCGGTGCACTTGTTAGTGTATCCATTCAGTCCTGGGCTGCGGGGCATTCAGAAGTGGCTCTGTGGAGACGTCTGCATAGAGGCAGCTGTCAGAACACGCACACTCGATTGTTCACCAAAACATATGCAGACGCGTCCTTAGCCTGTAGATTTGGATGCACAGAGTTCCCTGTGTTCGCAAGAGACAAGGGAATCGCGTCTGTGCGCACAGAAGCAATAGCGGACCGTTTCCCTCGGAGTGAACGCGAAAGAGCCGTCTATATACTCGCAGACACGCGAACGTGCCTCAATGCGGTCACAGAGGCAGCAGCTTTTGCACAGATGCTCCTGGTGATTCTGGCACTTTCCAGGCACACTCCTGAAAGTCGCGCACACTGCTGTTCACTCGCTAAACGACCTCTTGGGAAACACGTCTCCGGTCGACGGACCGCTCAGATTGCTTCTCGTGTAACTGTGAACTGTGTCAGCGCAGGGAATCCGTCTCTGTTGAGCAGATGTCAATCCTGCCTCGCTTTTGCTTTGTTGCCTCTACCAAGATGATTTCACGTTTCTCTCTTCACTGGAGCAGGCAGACACAGCCAACGCACATCAAGTGTCAAGAGACACGCTCTGCTGAGCTCAACGCTTGTGCAGATGCACATGTGCGACGAAGTCAACACACGTGCTTGTGGAGAGAAAGAAAGGGACTCCCAGGCGTGTGGAGCGACGGGGAGAAAGAGCGGGCGCTGAGGAACACAGTTTCAAACAGACTGTCTCCACACAAACAGGCACCTGTCTGCAGGTATCCTAGATCTTGATTCTTGAACTTGAGGAAACACGCGTCTGAGCAAAACTCCCAAACGCTTCCAGGAAAGACACAGGCTCTCCCACAAGCACACAAGTGTTTGCCCTCAGCTATAGATCAGGGACAAGCCTGTGAAGAGATGCCCTGCTATTCTTTCGCCTTATGGCATCATGTGTTTCGTTCCTCTTGGAGATCGATTGTTAAACGTCTTTCCTAGGGCGACTGTGAAGCATTTGCCAGCGGAGGAGAAGTAGCACGGAGCAGCATTCAGTACTGCCTACGAGTGTCTTTGCTACCCTACTAGCGGAGCTCCAAGAACAGGCACACATCTTCAGGTACCTTCCAAATGTGGATTCCCCTGCAGCCCCGTAGGCGGGCGTGCAGTACGCCAACCGTCAACGGACGTTTTTCCCCTCAAGCCTGTCAGGACGTTGCTCGTCCGTCTTTCCCTCAATAGATGGGAGTAGGCGCGCTTGCGGATGTGTGCGTGTGTGTGGCCACGCGTTTGCTTAGGCATCAGTGTGTGAAAAGGTAGGTGCTTTTCTCTAGCTGCGTGTGCGTGCACGTGGTGCTGGGTGCACATCCCTGGGTGCTCGTGGAAAGGTTTCTGCATGGTTTTCGCTGAGGAATCGTGTGTGTGCACATGGACAAAGAGAAGGCGCAGCAACCAGGTTCCAGCGCCGAAGAAGGCAAAAGGCGAGGTTTCCGGCGCTATCTCCTTCTCTCCCCAGAGCTAGTCGCGCAAAGCAAGCCGCTAAGCCGGCGACCGGCAAGAGAGCTACAACGAAGCATGCCGAACGGAGAAAATAGCAGCAGCTCATCTGTTCACACCTTGTTTCTGCCATGTGCTTGAACGCCAAGACGTTCGCGCTTCTGTGAGATGAAAGACGTCCTTCTGCATATGTGGTTGCTCACACCGGTGCACTTGTTAGTGTATCCATTCAGTCCTGGGCTGCGGGGCATTCAGAAGTGGCTCTGTGGAGACGTCTGCATAGAGGCAGCTGTCAGAACACGCACACTCGATTGTTCACCAAAACATATGCAGACGCGTCCTTAGCCTGTAGATTTGGATGCACAGAGTTCCCTGTGTTCGCAAGAGACAAGGGAATCGCGTCTGTGCGCACAGAAGCAATAGCGGACCGTTTCCCTCGGAGTGAACGCGAAAGAGCCGTCTATATACTCGCAGACACGGGAACGTGCCTCAATGCGGTCACAGAGGCAGCAGCTTTTGCACAGATACTCCTGGTGATTCTGGCACTTTCCAGGCACACTCCTGAAAGTCGCGCACACTGCTGTTCACTCGCTAAACGACCTCTTGGGAAACACGTCTCCGGTCGATGGACCGCTCAGATTGCTTCTCGTGTAACTGTGAACTGTGTCAGCGCAGGGAATCCGTCTCTGTTGAGCAGATGTCAATCCTGCCTCGCTTTTGCTTTGTTGCCTCTACCAAGATGATTTCCCGTTTCTCTCTTCACTGGAGCACGCAGACACAGTCAACGCACATCAAGTGTCAAGAGACACGCTCTGCTGAGCTCAACGCTTGTGCAGATGCACATGTGCGACGAAGTCAACACACGTGCTTGTGGAGAGAAAGAAAGGGACTCCCAGGCGTGTGGAGCGACGGGGAGAAAGAGCGGGCGCTGAGGAACACAGTTTCAAACAGACTGTCTCCACACAAACAGGCACCTGTCTGCAGGTATCCTAGATCTTGATTCTTGAACTTGAGGAAACACGCGTCTGAGCAAAACTCCCAAACGCTTCCAGGAAAGACACAGGCTCTCCCACAAGCACACAAGTGTTTGCCCTCAGCTATAGATCAGGGACAAGCCTGTGAAGAGCAACCAAAGAGCTCGTCCGTCTTTCCCTCAATAGATGGGAGTAGGCGCGCTTGCGGATGTGTGCGTGTGTGTGGCCACGCGTTTGCTTAGGCATCAGTGTGTGAAAAGGTAGGTGCTTTTCTCTAGCTGCGTGTGCGTGCACGTGGTGCTGGGTGCACATCCCTGGGTGCTCGTGGAAAGGTTTCTGCATGGTTTTCGCTGAGGAATCGTGTGTGTGCACATGGACAAAGAGAAGGCGCAGCAACCAGGTTCCAGCGCCGAAGAAGGCAAAAGGCGAGGTTTCCGGCGCTATCTCCTTCTCTCCCCAGAGCTAGTCGCGCAGAGCAAGCCGCTAAGCCGGCGACCGGCAAGAGAGCTACAACGAAGCATGCCGAACGGAGAAAATAGCAGCAGCTCATCTGTTCACACCTTGTTTCTGCCATGTGCTTGAACGCCAAGACGTTCGCGCTTCTGTGAGATGAAAGACGTCCTTCTGCATATGTGGTTGCTCACACCGGTGCACTTGTTAGTGTATCCATTCAGTCCTGGGCTGCGGGGCATTCAGAAGTGGCTCTGTGGAGACGTCTGCATAGAGGCAGCTGTCAGAACACGCACACTCGATTGTTCACCAAAACATATGCAGACGCGTCCTTAGCCTGTAGATTTGGATGCACAGAGTTCCCTGTGTTCGCAAGAGACAAGGGAATCGCGTCTGTGCGCACAGAAGCAATAGCGGACCGTTTCCCTCGGAGTGAACGCGAAAGAGCCGTCTATATACTCGCAGACACGCGAACGTGCCTCAATGCGGTCACAGAGGCAGCAGCTTTTGCACAGATGCTCCTGGTGATTCTGGCACTTTCCAGGCACACTCCTGAAAGTCGCGCACACTGCTGTTCACTCGCTAAACGACCTCTTGGGAAACACGTCTCCGGTCGACGGACCGCTCAGATTGCTTCTCGTGTAACTGTGAACTGTGTCAGCGCAGGGAATCCGTCTCTGTTGAGCAGATGTCAATCCTGCCTCGCTTTTGCTTTGTTGCCTCTACCAAGATGATTTCCCGTTTCTCTCTTCACTGGAGCAGGCAGACACAGCCAACGCACATCAAGTGTCAAGAGACACGCTCTGCTGAGCTCAACGCTTGTGCAGATGCACATGTGCGACGAAGTCAACACACGTGCTTGTGGAGAGAAAGAAAGGGACTCCCAGGCGTGTGGAGCGACGGGGAGAAAGAGCGGGCGCTGAGGAACACAGTTTCAAACAGACTGTCTCCACACAAACAGGCACCTGTCTGCAGGTATCCTAGATCTTGATTCTTGAACTTGAGGAAACACGCGTCTGAGCAAAACTCCCAAACGCTTCCAGGAAAGACACAGGCTCTCCCACAAGCACACAAGTGTTTGCCCTCAGCTATAGATCAGGGACAAGCCTGTGAAGAGCAACCAAAGAGCTCGTCCGTCTTTCCCTCAATAGATGGGAGTAGGCGCGCTTGCGGATGTGTGCGTGTGTGTGGCCACGCGTTTGCTTAGGCATCAGTGTGTGAAAAGGTAGGTGCTTTTCTCTAGCTGCGTGTGCGTGCACGTGGTGCTGGGTGCACATCCCTGGGTGCTCGTGGAAAGGTTTCTGCATGGTTTTCGCTGAGGAATCGTGTGTGTGCACATGGACAAAGAGAAGGCGCAGCAACCAGGTTCCAGCGCCGAAGAAGGCAAAAGGCGAGGTTTCCGGCGCTATCTCCTTCTCTCCCCAGAGCTAGTCGCGCAGAGCAAGCCGCTAAGCCGGCGACCGGCAAGAGAGCTACAACGAAGCATGCCGAACGGAGAAAATAGCAGCAGCTCATCTGTTCACACCTTGTTTCTGCCATGTGCTTGAACGCCAAGACGTTCGCGCTTCTGTGAGATGAAAGACGTCCTTCTGCATATGTGCTTGCTCACACCGGTGCACTTGTTAGTGTATCCATTCAGTCCTGGGCTGCGGGGCATTCAGAAGTGGCTCTGTGGAGACGTCTGCATAGAGGCAGCTGTCAGAACACGCACACTCGATTGTTCACCAAAACATATGCAGACGCGTCCTTAGCCTGTAGATTTGGATGCACAGAGTTCCCTGTGTTCGCAAGAGACAAGGGAATCGCGTCTGTGCGCACAGAAGCAATAGCGGACCGTTTCCCTCGGAGTGAACGCGAAAGAGCCGTCTATATACTCGCAGACACGCGAACGTGCCTCAATGCGGTCACAGAGGCAGCAGCTTTTGCACAGATGCTCCTGGTGATTCTGGCACTTTCCAGGCACACTCCTGAAAGTCGCGCACACTGCTGTTCACTCGCTAAACGACCTCTTGGGAAACACGTCTCCGGTCGACGGACCGCTCAGATTGCTTCTCGTGTAACTGTGAACTGTGTCAGCGCAGGGAATCCGTCTCTGTTGAGCAGATGTCAATCCTGCCTCGCTTTTGCTTTGTTGCCTCTACCAAGATGATTTCACGTTTCTCTCTTCACTGGAGCAGGCAGACACAGCCAACGCACATCAAGTGTCAAGAGACACGCTCTGCTGAGCTCAACGCTTGTGCAGATGCACATGTGCGACGAAGTCAACACACGTGCTTGTGGAGAGAAAGAAAGGGACTCCCAGGCGTGTGGAGCGACGGGGAGAAAGAGCGGGCGCTGAGGAACACAGTTTCAAACAGACTGTCTCCACACAAACAGGCACCTGTCTGCAGGTATCCTAGATCTTGATTCTTGAACTTGAGGAAACACGCGTCTGAGCAAAACTCCCAAACGCTTCCAGGAAAGACACAGGCTCTCCCACAAGCACACAAGTGTTTGCCCTCAGCTATAGATCAGGGACAAGCCTGTGAAGAGCAACCAAAGAGCTCGTCCGTCTTTCCCTCAATAGATGGGAGTAGGCGCGCTTGCGGATGTGTGCGTGTGTGTGGCCACGCGTTTGCTTAGGCATCAGTGTGTGAAAAGGTAGGTGCTTTTCTCTAGCTGCGTGTGCGTGCACGTGGTGCTGGGTGCACATCCCTGGGTGCTCGTGGAAAGGTTTCTGCATGGTTTTCGCTGAGGAATCGTGTGTGTGCACATGGACAAAGAGAAGGCGCAGCAACCAGGTTCCAGCGCCGAAGAAGGCAAAAGGCGAGGTTTCCGGCGCTATCTCCTTCTCTCCCCAGAGCTAGTCGCGCAGAGCAAGCCGCTAAGCCGGCGACCGGCAAGAGAGCTACAACGAAGCATGCCGAACGGAGAAAATAGCAGCAGCTCATCTGTTCACACCTTGTTTCTGCCATGTGCTTGAACGCCAAGACGTTCGCGCTTCTGTGAGATGAAAGACGTCCTTCTGCATATGTGGTTGCTCACACCGGTGCACTTGTTAGTGTATCCATTCAGTCCTGGGCTGCGGGGCATTCAGAAGTGGCTCTGTGGAGACGTCTGCATAGAGGCAGCTGTCAGAACACGCACACTCGATTGTTCACCAAAACATATGCAGACGCGTCCTTAGCCTGTAGATTTGGATGCACAGAGTTCCCTGTGTTCGCAAGAGACAAGGGAATCGCGTCTGTGCGCACAGAAGCAATAGCGGACCGTTTCCCTCGGAGTGAACGCGAAAGAGCCGTCTATATACTCGCAGACACGCGAACGTGCCTCAATGCGGTCACAGAGGCAGCAGCTTTTGCACAGATGCTCCTGGTGATTCTGGCACTTTCCAGGCACACTCCTGAAAGTCGCGCACACTGCTGTTCACTCGCTAAACGACCTCTTGGGAAACACGTCTCCGGTCGACGGACCGCTCAGATTGCTTCTCGTGTAACTGTGAACTGTGTCAGCGCAGGGAATCCGTCTCTGTTGAGCAGATGTCAATCCTGCCTCGCTTTTGCTTTGTTGCCTCTACCAAGATGATTTCCCGTTTCTCTCTTCACTGGAGCAGGCAGACACAGCCAACGCACATCAAGTGTCAAGAGACACGCTCTGCTGAGCTCAACGCTTGTGCAGATGCACATGTGCGACGAAGTCAACACACGTGCTTGTGGAGAGAAAGAAAGGGACTCCCAGGCGTGTGGAGCGACGGGGAGAAAGAGCGGGCGCTGAGGAACACAGTTTCAAACAGACTGTCTCCACACAAACAGGCACCTGTCTGCAGGTATCCTAGATCTTGATTCTTGAACTTGAGGAAACACGCGTCTGAGCAAAACTCCCAAACGCTTCCAGGAAAGACACAGGCTCTCCCACAAGCACACAAGTGTTTGCCCTCAGCTATAGATCAGGGACAAGCCTGTGAAGAGCAACCAAAGAGCTCGTCCGTCTTTCCCTCAATAGATGGGAGTAGGCGCGCTTGCGGATGTGTGCGTGTGTGTGGCCACGCGTTTGCTTAGGCATCAGTGTGTGAAAAGGTAGGTGCTTTTCTCTAGCTGCGTGTGCGTGCACGTGGTGCTGGGTGCACATCCCTGGGTGCTCGTGGAAAGGTTTCTGCATGGTTTTCGCTGAGGAATCGTGTGTGTGCACATGGACAAAGAGAAGGCGCAGCAACCAGGTTCCAGCGCCGAAGAAGGCAAAAGGCGAGGTTTCCGGCGCTATCTCCTTCTCTCCCCAGAGCTAGTCGCGCAGAGCAAGCCGCTAAGCCGGCGACCGGCAAGAGAGCTACAACGAAGCATGCCGAACGGAGAAAATAGCAGCAGCTCATCTGTTCACACCTTGTTTCTGCCATGTGCTTGAACGCCAAGACGTTCGCGCTTCTGTGAGATGAAAGACGTCCTTCTGCATATGTGGTTGCTCACACCGGTGCACTTGTTAGTGTATCCATTCAGTCCTGGGCTGCGGGGCATTCAGAAGTGGCTCTGTGGAGACGTCTGCATAGAGGCAGCTGTCAGAACACGCACACTCGATTGTTCACCAAAACATATGCAGACGCGTCCTTAGCCTGTAGATTTGGATGCACAGAGTTCCCTGTGTTCGCAAGAGACAAGGGAATCGCGTCTGTGCGCACAGAAGCAATAGCGGACCGTTTCCCTCGGAGTGAACGCGAAAGAGCCGTCTATATACTCGCAGACACGCGAACGTGCCTCAATGCGGTCACAGAGGCAGCAGCTTTTGCACAGATGCTCCTGGTGATTCTGGCACTTTCCAGGCACACTCCTGAAAGTCGCGCACACTGCTGTTCACTCGCTAAACGACCTCTTGGGAAACACGTCTCCGGTCGACGGACCGCTCAGATTGCTTCTCGTGTAACTGTGAACTGTGTCAGCGCAGGGAATCCGTCTCTGTTGAGCAGATGTCAATCCTGCCTCGCTTTTGCTTTGTTGCCTCTACCAAGATGATTTCCCGTTTCTCTCTTCACTGGAGCAGGCAGACACAGCCAACGCACATCAAGTGTCAAGAGACACGCTCTGCTGAGCTCAACGCTTGTGCAGATGCACATGTGCGACGAAGTCAACACACGTGCTTGTGGAGAGAAAGAAAGGGACTCCCAGGCGTGTGGAGCGACGGGGAGAAAGAGCGGGCGCTGAGGAACACAGTTTCAAACAGACTGTCTCCACACAAACAGGCACCTGTCTGCAGGTATCCTAGATCTTGATTCTTGAACTTGAGGAAACACGCGTCTGAGCAAAACTCCCAAACGCTTCCAGGAAAGACACAGGCTCTCCCACAAGCACACAAGTGTTTGCCCTCAGCTATAGATCAGGGACAAGCCTGTGAAGAGCAACCAAAGAGCTCGTCCGTCTTTCCCTCAATAGATGGGAGTAGGCGCGCTTGCGGATGTGTGCGTGTGTGTGGCCACGCGTTTGCTTAGGCATCAGTGTGTGAAAAGGTAGGTGCTTTTCTCTAGCTGCGTGTGCGTGCACGTGGTGCTGGGTGCACATCCCTGGGTGCTCGTGGAAAGGTTTCTGCATGGTTTTCGCTGAGGAATCGTGTGTGTGCACATGGACAAAGAGAAGGCGCAGCAACCAGGTTCCAGCGCCGAAGAAGGCAAAAGGCGAGGTTTCCGGCGCTATCTCCTTCTCTCCCCAGAGCTAGTCGCGCAGAGCAAGCCGCTAAGCCGGCGACCGGCAAGAGAGCTACAACGAAGCATGCCGAACGGAGAAAATAGCAGCAGCTCATCTGTTCACACCTTGTTTCTGCCATGTGCTTGAACGCCAAGACGTTCGCGCTTCTGTGAGATGAAAGACGTCCTTCTGCATATGTGGTTGCTCACACCGGTGCACTTGTTAGTGTATCCATTCAGTCCTGGGCTGCGGGGCATTCAGAAGTGGCTCTGTGGAGACGTCTGCATAGAGGCAGCTGTCAGAACACGCACACTCGATTGTTCACCAAAACATATGCAGACGCGTCCTTAGCCTGTAGATTTGGATGCACAGAGTTCCCTGTGTTCGCAAGAGACAAGGGAATCGCGTCTGTGCGCACAGAAGCAATAGCGGACCGTTTCCCTCGGAGTGAACGCGAAAGAGCCGTCTATATACTCGCAGACACGGGAACGTGCCTCAATGCGGTCACAGAGGCAGCAGCTTTTGCACAGATGCTCCTGGTGATTCTGGCACTTTCCAGGCACACTCCTGAAAGTCGCGCACACTGCTGTTCACTCGCTAAACGACCTCTTGGGAAACACGTCTCCGGTCGACGGACCGCTCAGATTGCTTCTCGTGTAACTGTGAACTGTGTCAGCGCAGGGAATCCGTCTCTGTTGAGCAGATGTCAATCCTGCCTCGCTTTTGCTTTGTTGCCTCTACCAAGATGATTTCCCGTTTCTCTCTTCACTGGAGCAGGCAGACACAGCCAACGCACATCAAGTGTCAAGAGACACGCTCTGCTGAGCTCAACGCTTGTGCAGATGCACATGTGCGACGAAGTCAACACACGTGCTTGTGGAGAGAAAGAAAGGGACTCCCAGGCGTGTGGAGCGACGGGGAGAAAGAGCGGGCGCTGAGGAACACAGTTTCAAACAGACTGTCTCCACACAAACAGGCACCTGTCTGCAGGTATCCTAGATCTTGATTCTTGAACTTGAGGAAACACGCGTCTGAGCAAAACTCCCAAACGCTTCCAGGAAAGACACAGGCTCTCCCACAAGCACACAAGTGTTTGCCCTCAGCTATAGATCGGGACAAGCCTGTGAAGAGCAACCAAAGAGCTCGTCCGTCTTTCCCTCAATAGATGGGAGTAGGCGCGCTTGCGGATGTGTGCGTGTGTGTGGCCACGCGTTTGCTTAGGCATCAGTGTGTGAAAAGGTAGGTGCTTTTCTCTAGCTGCGTGTGCGTGCACGTGGTGCTGGGTGCACATCCCTGGGTGCTCGTGGAAAGGTTTCTGCATGGTTTTCGCTGAGGAATCGTGTGTGTGCACATGGACAAAGAGAAGGCGCAGCAACCAGGTTCCAGCGCCGAAGAAGGCAAAAGGCGAGGTTTCCGGCGCTATCTCCTTCTCTCCCCAGAGCTAGTCGCGCAGAGCAAGCCGCTAAGCCGGCGACCGGCAAGAGAGCTACAACGAAGCATGCCGAACGGAGAAAATAGCAGCAGCTCATCTGTTCACACCTTGTTTCTGCCATGTGCTTGAACGCCAAGACGTTCGCGCTTCTGTGAGATGAAAGACGTCCTTCTGCATATGTGGTTGCTCACACCGGTGCACTTGTTAGTGTATCCATTCAGTCCTGGGCTGCGGGGCATTCAGAAGTGGCTCTGTGGAGACGTCTGCATAGAGGCAGCTGTCAGAACACGCACACTCGATTGTTCACCAAAACATATGCAGACGCGTCCTTAGCCTGTAGATTTGGATGCACAGAGTTCCCTGTGTTCGCAAGAGACAAGGGAATCGCGTCTGTGCGCACAGAAGCAATAGCGGACCGTTTCCCTCGGAGTGAACGCGAAAGAGCCGTCTATATACTCGCAGACACGCGAACGTGCCTCAATGCGGTCACAGAGGCAGCAGCTTTTGCACAGATGCTCCTGGTGATTCTGGCACTTTCCAGGCACACTCCTGAAAGTCGCGCACACTGCTGTTCACTCGCTAAACGACCTCTTGGGAAACACGTCTCCGGTCGACGGACCGCTCAGATTGCTTCTCGTGTAACTGTGAACTGTGTCAGCGCAGGGAATCCGTCTCTGTTGAGCAGATGTCAATCCTGCCTCGCTTTTGCTTTGTTGCCTCTACCAAGATGATTTCCCGTTTCTCTCTTCACTGGAGCAGGCAGACACAGCCAACGCACATCAAGTGTCAAGAGACACGCTCTGCTGAGCTCAACGCTTGTGCAGATGCACATGTGCGACGAAGTCAACACACGTGCTTGTGGAGAGAAAGAAAGGGACTCCCAGGCGTGTGGAGCGACGGGGAGAAAGAGCGGGCGCTGAGGAACACAGTTTCAAACAGACTGTCTCCACACAAACAGGCACCTGTCTGCAGGTATCCTAGATCTTGATTCTTGAACTTGAGGAAACACGCGTCTGAGCAAAACTCCCAAACGCTTCCAGGAAAGACACAGGCTCTCCCACAAGCACACAAGTGTTTGCCCTCAGCTATAGATCAGGGACAAGCCTGTGAAGAGCAACCAAAGAGCTCGTCCGTCTTTCCCTCAATAGATGGGAGTAGGCGCGCTTGCGGATGTGTGCGTGTGTGTGGCCACGCGTTTGCTTAGGCATCAGTGTGTGAAAAGGTAGGTGCTTTTCTCTAGCTGCGTGTGCGTGCACGTGGTGCTGGGTGCACATCCCTGGGTGCTCGTGGAAAGGTTTCTGCATGGTTTTCGCTGAGGAATCGTGTGTGTGCACATGGACAAAGAGAAGGCGCAGCAACCAGGTTCCAGCGCCGAAGAAGGCAAAAGGCGAGGTTTCCGGCGCTATCTCCTTCTCTCCCCAGAGCTAGTCGCGCAGAGCAAGCCGCTAAGCCGGCGACCGGCAAGAGAGCTACAACGAAGCATGCCGAACGGAGAAAATAGCAGCAGCTCATCTGTTCACACCTTGTTTCTGCCATGTGCTTGAACGCCAAGACGTTCGCGCTTCTGTGAGATGAAAGACGTCCTTCTGCATATGTGGTTGCTCACACCGGTGCACTTGTTAGTGTATCCATTCAGTCCTGGGCTGCGGGGCATTCAGAAGTGGCTCTGTGGAGACGTCTGCATAGAGGCAGCTGTCAGAACACGCACACTCGATTGTTCACCAAAACATATGCAGACGCGTCCTTAGCCTGTAGATTTGGATGCACAGAGTTCCCTGTGTTCGCAAGAGACAAGGGAATCGCGTCTGTGCGCACAGAAGCAATAGCGGACCGTTTCCCTCGGAGTGAACGCGAAAGAGCCGTCTATATACTCGCAGACACGGGAACGTGCCTCAATGCGGTCACAGAGGCAGCAGCTTTTGCACAGATGCTCCTGGTGATTCTGGCACTTTCCAGGCACACTCCTGAAAGTCGCGCACACTGCTGTTCACTCGCTAAACGACCTCTTGGGAAACACGTCTCCGGTCGACGGACCGCTCAGATTGCTTCTCGTGTAACTGTGAACTGTGTCAGCGCAGGGAATCCGTCTCTGTTGAGCAGATGTCAATCCTGCCTCGCTTTTGCTTTGTTGCCTCTACCAAGATGATTTCCCGTTTCTCTCTTCACTGGAGCAGGCAGACACAGCCAACGCACATCAAGTGTCAAGAGACACGCTCTGCTGAGCTCAACGCTTGTGCAGATGCACATGTGCGACGAAGTCAACACACGTGCTTGTGGAGAGAAAGAAAGGGACTCCCAGGCGTGTGGAGCGACGGGGAGAAAGAGCGGGCGCTGAGGAACACAGTTTCAAACAGACTGTCTCCACACAAACAGGCACCTGTCTGCAGGTATCCTAGATCTTGATTCTTGAACTTGAGGAAACACGCGTCTGAGCAAAACTCCCAAACGCTTCCAGGAAAGACACAGGCTCTCCCACAAGCACACAAGTGTTTGCCCTCAGCTATAGATCAGGGACAAGCCTGTGAAGAGATGCCCTGCTATTCTTTCGCCTTATGGCATCATGTGTTTCGTTCCTCTTGGAGATCGATTGTTAAACGTCTTTCCTAGGGCGACTGTGAAGCATTTGCCAGCGGAGGAGAAGTAGCACGGAGCAGCATTCAGTACTGCCTACGAGTGTCTTTGCTACCCTACTAGCGGAGCTCCAAGAACAGGCACACATCTTCAGGTACCTTCCAAATGTGGATTCCCCTGCAGCCCCGTAGGCGGGCGTGCAGTACGCCAACCGTCAACGGACGTTTTTCCCCTCAAGCCTGTCAGGACGTTGCTCGTCCGTCTTTCCCTCAATAGATGGGAGTAGGCGCGCTTGCGGATGTGTGCGTGTGTGTGGCCACGCGTTTGCTTAGGCATCAGTGTGTGAAAAGGTAGGTGCTTTTCTCTAGCTGCGTGTGCGTGCACGTGGTGCTGGGTGCACATCCCTGGGTGCTCGTGGAAAGGTTTCTGCATGGTTTTCGCTGAGGAATCGTGTGTGTGCACATGGACAAAGAGAAGGCGCAGCAACCAGGTTCCAGCGCCGAAGAAGGCAAAAGGCGAGGTTTCCGGCGCTATCTCCTTCTCTCCCCAGAGCTAGTCGCGCAAAGCAAGCCGCTAAGCCGGCGACCGGCAAGAGAGCTACAACGAAGCATGCCGAACGGAGAAAATAGCAGCAGCTCATCTGTTCACACCTTGTTTCTGCCATGTGCTTGAACGCCAAGACGTTCGCGCTTCTGTGAGATGAAAGACGTCCTTCTGCATATGTGGTTGCTCACACCGGTGCACTTGTTAGTGTATCCATTCAGTCCTGGGCTGCGGGGCATTCAGAAGTGGCTCTGTGGAGACGTCTGCATAGAGGCAGCTGTCAGAACACGCACACTCGATTGTTCACCAAAACATACGCAGACGCGTCCTTAGCCTGTAGATTTGGATGCACAGAGTTCCCTGTGTTCGCAAGAGACAAGGGAATCGCGTCTGTGCGCACAGAAGCAATAGCGGACCGTTTCCCTCGGAGTGAACGCGAAAGAGCCGTCTATATACTCGCAGACACGGGAACGTGCCTCAATGCGGTCACAGAGGCAGCAGCTTTTGCACAGATGCTCCTGGTGATTCTGGCACTTTCCAGGCACACTCCTGAAAGTCGCGCACACTGCTGTTCACTCGCTAAACGACCTCTTGGGAAACACGTCTCCGGTCGACGGACCGCTCAGATTGCTTCTCGTGTAACTGTGAACTGTGTCAGCGCAGGGAATCCGTCTCTGTTGAGCAGATGTCAATCCTGCCTCGCTTTTGCTTTGTTGCCTCTACCAAGATGATTTCCCGTTTCTCTCTTCACTGGAGCAGGCAGACACAGCCAACGCACATCAAGTGTCAAGAGACACGCTCTGCTGAGCTCAACGCTTGTGCAGATGCACATGTGCGACGAAGTCAACACACGTGCTTGTGGAGAGAAAGAAAGGGACTCCCAGGCGTGTGGAGCGACGGGGAGAAAGAGCGGGCGCTGAGGAACACAGTTTCAAACAGACTGTCTCCACACAAACAGGCACCTGTCTGCAGGTATCCTAGATCTTGATTCTTGAACTTGAGGAAACACGCGTCTGAGCAAAACTCCCAAACGCTTCCAGGAAAGACACAGGCTCTCCCACAAGCACACAAGTGTTTGCCCTCAGCTATAGATCAGGGACAAGCCTGTGAAGAGATGCCCTGCTATTCTTTCGCCTTATGGCATCATGTGTTTCGTTCCTCTTGGAGATCGATTGTTAAACGTCTTTCCTAGGGCGACTGTGAAGCATTTGCCAGCGGAGGAGAAGTAGCACGGAGCAGCATTCAGTACTGCCTACGAGTGTCTTTGCTACCCTACTAGCGGAGCTCCAAGAACAGGCACACATCTTCAGGTACCTTCCAAATGTGGATTCCCCTGCAGCCCCGTAGGCGGGCGTGCAGTACGCCAACCGTCAACGGACGTTTTTCCCCTCAAGCCTGTCAGGACGTTGCTCGTCCGTCTTTCCCTCAATAGATGGGAGTAGGCGCGCTTGCGGATGTGTGCGTGTGTGTGGCCACGCGTTTGCTTAGGCATCAGTGTGTGAAAAGGTAGGTGCTTTTCTCTAGCTGCGTGTGCGTGCACGTGGTGCTGGGTGCACATCCCTGGGTGCTCGTGGAAAGGTTTCTGCATGGTTTTCGCTGAGGAATCGTGTGTGTGCACATGGACAAAGAGAAGGCGCAGCAACCAGGTTCCAGCGCCGAAGAAGGCAAAAGGCGAGGTTTCCGGCGCTATCTCCTTCTCTCCCCAGAGCTAGTCGCGCAAAGCAAGCCGCTAAGCCGGCGACCGGCAAGAGAGCTACAACGAAGCATGCCGAACGGAGAAAATAGCAGCAGCTCATCTGTTCACACCTTGTTTCTGCCATGTGCTTGAACGCCAAGACGTTCGCGCTTCTGTGAGATGAAAGACGTCCTTCTGCATATGTGGTTGCTCACACCGGTGCACTTGTTAGTGTATCCATTCAGTCCTGGGCTGCGGGGCATTCAGAAGTGGCTCTGTGGAGACGTCTGCATAGAGGCAGCTGTCAGAACACGCACACTCGATTGTTCACCAAAACATACGCAGACGCGTCCTTAGCCTGTAGATTTGGATGCACAGAGTTCCCTGTGTTCGCAAGAGACAAGGGAATCGCGTCTGTGCGCACAGAAGCAATAGCGGACCGTTTCCCTCGGAGTGAACGCGAAAGAGCCGTCTATATACTCGCAGACACGGGAACGTGCCTCAATGCGGTCACAGAGGCAGCAGCTTTTGCACAGATGCTCCTGGTGATTCTGGCACTTTCCAGGCACACTCCTGAAAGTCGCGCACACTGCTGTTCACTCGCTAAACGACCTCTTGGGAAACACGTCTCCGGTCGACGGACCGCTCAGATTGCTTCTCGTGTAACTGTGAACTGTGTCAGCGCAGGGAATCCGTCTCTGTTGAGCAGATGTCAATCCTGCCTCGCTTTTGCTTTGTTGCCTCTACCAAGATGATTTCCCGTTTCTCTCTTCACTGGAGCAGGCAGACACAGCCAACGCACATCAAGTGTCAAGAGACACGCTCTGCTGAGCTCAACGCTTGTGCAGATGCACATGTGCGACGAAGTCAACACACGTGCTTGTGGAGAGAAAGAAAGGGACTCCCAGGCGTGTGGAGCGACGGGGAGAAAGAGCGGGCGCTGAGGAACACAGTTTCAAACAGACTGTCTCCACACAAACAGGCACCTGTCTGCAGGTATCCTAGATCTTGATTCTTGAACTTGAGGAAACACGCGTCTGAGCAAAACTCCCAAACGCTTCCAGGAAAGACACAGGCTCTCCCACAAGCACACAAGTGTTTGCCCTCAGCTATAGATCAGGGACAAGCCTGTGAAGAGATGCCCTGCTATTCTTTCGCCTTATGGCATCATGTGTTTCGTTCCTCTTGGAGATCGATTGTTAAACGTCTTTCCTAGGGCGACTGTGAAGCATTTGCCAGCGGAGGAGAAGTAGCACGGAGCAGCATTCAGTACTGCCTACGAGTGTCTTTGCTACCCTACTAGCGGAGCTCCAAGAACAGGCACACATCTTCAGGTACCTTCCAAATGTGGATTCCCCTGCAGCCCCGTAGGCGGGCGTGCAGTACGCCAACCGTCAACGGACGTTTTTCCCCTCAAGCCTGTCAGGACGTTGCTCGTCCGTCTTTCCCTCAATAGATGGGAGTAGGCGCGCTTGCGGATGTGTGCGTGTGTGTGGCCACGCGTTTGCTTAGGCATCAGTGTGTGAAAAGGTAGGTGCTTTTCTCTAGCTGCGTGTGCGTGCACGTGGTGCTGGGTGCACATCCCTGGGTGCTCGTGGAAAGGTTTCTGCATGGTTTTCGCTGAGGAATCGTGTGTGTGCACATGGACAAAGAGAAGGCGCAGCAACCAGGTTCCAGCGCCGAAGAAGGCAAAAGGCGAGGTTTCCGGCGCTATCTCCTTCTCTCCCCAGAGCTAGTCGCGCAAAGCAAGCCGCT